>NW_018108296.1:28720-35137 GCF_000183805.2 Loa loa | reverse complement strand
CAGAAACAGAATAGAATATAAGCTGGATCGGTGATTTAAGTGAAGTAGTAAAAATCCCATTGCAGAATATAGTGCTTACTGAGTGAAAAGTGGGTCACAATCTCAAATTCTAGAACAAGTGCGGTGGATTACAATATGAGAATAGCTACCTATAAGGTTTTTACAAAACTGACAGTATTTTCACAGCTGCAAGAGAAATTTACATACAAGGTTAGTTTTATACAAAGAGGAAATTGATAAAACAATTTCTAATTGGAACTGTTTTACCAATGTTTACAGATTGGTTGCCGGATATACGCAAATCTCAACATCAGACAAAAAAAGAAAAAAAAACATTTTTAGAGGATTTGAAGATTTGACAACTGACTCATTACTTTAGGTATGAGAAAACGTTTTTTTGTTGTGTAATATGATGAATCATTCATCTAGGAAATGCTTTATACAACAAATACCTTAATTATTTTGACGTATTTTAACATTTCTATCCAATAGAAATAAAACTGATCTGCTTATTTATGAGTTTTATGTGATTATCTTTAATTTACGTGTGTAACAACTAAAAATCCAGATTTCTGCTGATTATACTAGTGCTTCTCTATTCTGTACTTCGGAATGTTTCTAATAGCAAAACTTCACACCAATCATGATTTAAGAATATCTCCCAAGTCTACACGTAAAAGTTCGGACCTTGATTTAATCAAAATTTAGAAACAACTACGCCAGTCCGAGCCAACACCAACCGACATGTGAACCATAAACTAAACTTCGACTCCAAATATCGAAAATACGACCTGAACAAATAGCAACATCCTCAGCTGTTAAATGTAAACCAGAAGAACGAACTATGCCAGAAGCATCAGCGTCCCCATCAGCAGCTAGACAGGATGCTGTTGCTCGTCGTAATTACCACAAATTCTGATTTCTAGCCTATACTGATAAGCGAACTTTATGTTCCATAGAAGGATATTTTAGCTACAAATTACTCAATCTTATTAAACCTTTTGCAAGAATAGCAGTGATAGGAAGCACATTATAAGGACTTTTATGTCATGATTTGTCGAACACGTGAAATTAACGAAGCAAGAATGAAGCAGAATATTTAATAGCAAGGCCTATTTATGTTACAAATAGTTTGAAAAGGTCTATCGCAAAATGCAATCATTTCAGCAAGCTTGATTTTTTTCTTTTTCTATTTTGCAATAAGTGCGGTGCTTGTGCCTTCATCCATTCCGGAATATTCCGTTTGTTGTTGTTCTCAGCTGAGATGACATTGCACGGTGCTTCTTCTGAATCTTCAACAACACCATATTCATATTCCAGGATCGTGAAAATAATTTTTAGCCGGTTGTAGTCTATGAAATCTTTTGGAAGCGCCTCCATAATAGGCTTTATATGCAAAATGTCTGCAATAATTAAAACGTATCAATTAGAGGAATAAGTTGCACTAATGTCAAATTGTGCAATTATTCAATATATTCAGATACTCTCTTCAGTTTTATGTGAGTTTCGACATCAGGCATTACTTTCAGTTTAATGATAGGCAAGCAGCTCTATAATAGGCAAGACTGGTAACTTTCACAGTTTGTTAATTAGATAAAACCGATGTGTGGAAGTGATTTATAACAAAAATAATTTAAAAAATTTTTTCTTCGGCTCAAAAGACAGGAATTTGTAAATACACTTTTTTTTTTAGATAATAGGCTTCTCTTTTAGCATTCACCGGATGCAAAACGAACTATAAAACTATAGTCCCCTTCGATGAAGTTTCCTTTGGCCTACAAAGGCAATTTGCCGATGAACATTAAAACATTAGCGGTATTCGAATGTGTGTATTTTTACATATCCAGATGCTGTTGCATTTTAAACTAATCTTGGGGGTTCCTAGCCTTATTCTAGAGTACTTAAATTTCACCAGCTCCTCCAACTGATTCCAAGAATTACCTGATCCATATTCTCGAATAATACCGTAAACAATATCTATCTGCTGTCTCTTTATCCCAACAGCATCCAGATATATCGGCAGACCATTTTTTACGAAATTCACAAAATACGAAGCTACAGTTCCTTCGCTTATTGCAAATATTTCTGCCAAATCACCCTTCAATCAAACAACGTTCATTCCATCCAACATTTTCCGAGAGAACAAGCAATGGTATTTTGCTTGAGCAGTTATTGAATTCAATGAAAAAGCCAGAAATAAGCTAGAAGCTAGAGTTAGAAGTTCTTAAGCTAGAAGTTTTTCTGCAATTCCCAAACTTCAAAGGCAGCTTAAAAATCATAATTCTAAAAATTTCACAAGAGTTATAAAAAACGTTGCTGGTCTAAATCCTTGAACAATTTTTCCTCTGTAATTCTGGATCTAAAAAAAATCACAGAACGAATGCAGTAACACTCACTTTCGCATGTTATTTCTCTTACAAATTCTACTTTAAATATACAAAAAAGTATCTTTCATAATGATACAGATTTGAAATGACGGCGATCGATAACTAACCAGTGACTGCTTCTCCTTGATATGATTTCGATAAACATCAGTACAAGTTTCATTTAGTGTACACATTCCTTGCTCTATTTCTCTTGGCAACTGAAATCAAGCTTGTTATTTTCACAGGCGCAACAATTTTTACTTACACCTTATCATTTTATCCCCATCGTTACTTGCTCACATCCCTACCCAACCAACCAAAGAAACTTATTTTCCACCCAACAACGGCATAAACTGTTTCTCTATTTCACGAATCCAACCATGATCCTTTTCATCATGAGAACTACTTGGTACAAATGGCTCCCATATACCCTCTACAAAGAATCCATAGCAGTTTCTTAGTTCGAATACCACATTCCATGATAAATATGAGATTGTCAGAGTAACGACATACAGTTGAATTGGTCATGCAATCCATAGACATATTGTGAGCAGTGCAGAATTCAATAACTGTATCCATAAGCTTCTGTCCAAATTTTTGCTGTTTTTCCCCCGTCATTTCTTCGATCATGCACAAGTTTTGCATACTGCAACAGTTCTGATTTTCCATGAAAAACTATACTGAATTTTACTGAACTTAAAAGTTTGGGTAAAACCGTAGGACTCTCTTTATTTTTGAATGTTAGAACGTTCACGTCGACGATAAATAATAACGTTCACGATAGAAAAATAATTCATGGGACAATATTAACTTTTTACAATACAGTTCAACAAATCGTTTACTCTTAGATTTTAGCAAAAACAGACCAAGACGGTCGTAGCGTCGCTAGTTGTCGAACGCATTTATTTGATGCAATAATATGGGTACTACAGTTATGTTCTATAGCCAGGTTTGTACGTGTCTCGAACAACATCTTTTCGAGCTCATCCTAAATTAAGTGTGTAGAAATATGGTTATGTAAATCATTGTAAGACAATCTAAGCTTTAACAGTAAAATTTAACCCGTTTAGTATTGAACCACTGAGTAGACTGCTGCTGATAAATAGGAAATTGTAAATATCGTTTGAATTCGCTATTTCGTCAATTACTTACAGAAGCAGTGATGCCCTTCGAATGCATTATTTTGTTGTAACAATTGTAATCCTTGTACTCACGTTGTTTTTTAAAGCTTAATATTCTGAAATATATATGATGGACGACGAACAATGCCTTTTTTTTCTAAAACGCCGACATAGCAAGCAATAGAGATAGCTTTCGGCAGGCAAAAACATATTGGAAGAAGGGAGAAAAAACTTACTTGGAAGGAAGTGATTCGTTACTTCGAGGTATATAATGTTCGCCATTTACTCGGATTCGACCAATTAACAAAGGAGTTGGTTCAAGGAACAGTTCCTGAAAATTTTAGAATCACCGGAGACAAATATGTACATATTTTGAATTTCGCTAAAAATTTTTCAAATGATTTTCAAAAAGTTGTAATTTTTTCTCTTTCCGAAATTTGCATAGGCCAAATAAACTGGATATGAATAATTTATAAGACATTAATGCAAACCCAGCACATCATTACTAAAGAAATAAAAGATAACCTTGTTTTTCCCGTACAACCAATTTTGTCCTTTATCAGAAAGCGATATAAGATGAGCAAAATTGTTGAAGGAGCATTTCGTTTCAGTGATGTAACCATTCAATCTTAATATGCGCCCCAACTCCTTCCAAAAAACTCCTGTTTTGTGCTTTCCTGACCCATAATATTCGCTTTTTTGCTTTGCTTGGATAACATTTGCTTTCTGCAATAAAGATAATTTACGCTACAGAAATATTTATTTTCTTTGCCATCAGTAGCGAACAATCGGTACTTGATGTTTTAAACTTTAAGAAAACCATACTACAACATTTAGCAACTATTATAAAACTAATCTCAAATATAAGACATGATTAGATATGCAAAATTATGAAGGAAATAATGAAGTATGAAGGAAGTATGAATGAAGAATAAAGAAAATAATGTCACCCCCTTGATGAAATCGATTACTTTTCCCAGACCAGTGCATCCCGCAAAAATGTCGATGGCACGAAGTAATATCAATGACTCATTACCATAATTTTTTGAATTAGTTAATGAACGACCAATAGCACTATTTTCAGAACCGATGAGTTGATCGCATATATCACAACATCCTACATTCCCTGCTTCTTTTTTCACGCGTTCATCAAAATGGGATAGAAGTAAGCTAAATTAAAAAGTAATTATTTGGAATTCTCGACTAAAGTAATTTCTGTTCTTATACTGTCGCTAAATATTTGTAATTATGCGGGATAATAATATTTAGTGAGTTTAGAAAACTCGTCCGGTTTTTTGGAAATTATAAGCTCAGTATTCTTAGTCAGTACCTTCCATTAAGCTGAACTAATAGAGTATTTCTCTGCTCTGAAATCTTATACAGCCTCAACTGCCAAGAGTATTAAAAAGTAGACCTATTTATAAGCAACCCTAAAATTACAAAAAAGACAGACCTAATAAACATTGACATCAATTGCAAAGTACAGTTTATCACCAGTTTTCAGGTAGTTCTATCATGATCTACTACATAGAAATATAACTTGAAATAGAAATTCTGCCAATTCTTCCTGAAGAATCTATAAGAATCTGCCAATTCTTCCTGAAGAATCTGTGCAGACAGTAAATGAAAGAAATAAAAGAAATTGTATTAACAATCGTCTGCAGCTTTCTGCGTGAAGAAATCGTTCCATTAAGGAGAGCATTTCTAACAGATGTTTCTTATAGTTTTCTTTCCAGCTTTGCTCCCCCAATATACAGTACCTGAAAATCAATGAAATAAAAATATAAACAGCTTTTTTGCCTTGCCCCTCCATGATACTTATCATCTAATATAAACCATGAAACTCGCAAGCCTTCCTACAAAACCATCCTTTTCATCGCTTATCAGTTCTAATTGCCTATTCCTATATTGGTGGATTCAATATAACTAGCATTATTAGAGAGAAAAAATGGGTAAGAAAAAATAACCGATGTTTAGTCAATTCCTGGTCCTTGAAAAATACGATGGACTTGCTGGGACAACCATCACGACCTGCTCTTCCAATTTCTTGGTAATAACTTTCCATATTTTTCGGGGCTAAAAATTTGCACTAGTAAGATTCTTGAAAATTATTGGCATGCAGTGGTAGCAAAACTCACAACATATCTTTTAATTTATATCTAATAACTGAAGAAATGTGGTGAAAAATACAGCTAAACAGTAACCTCCATAGTGGATAACATTCCGTACATCCGCTTTATCAATTCCCATACCGAATGCTACAGTTGCAATAATCGTCGTTATGCGATCTTTCATAAAGCATTCGTGGGCCTTTCGCCTAGCTACCGTTGACATCCCTGCATGATATCGCGTGCACTGCACTCCTTCCTCTGTAATGCTTGAAGTTCCAGTGTTTTCATGTGTATTTGAATTCTTTAAGATGGAACATTTGTATGAACATCATATTGTAATTTACCACAAATGTATTGAGGCAATCTGACAATAATATGAAATTCGTTTCAATCATTCCATCAAAGCAGTGCAAAGATATTTATTAAAAATGGAGCTCTTACTAGACAAATATTCGTAAACTTCATCAACCAGAATACGGGTGGAACAATAAATGATCGTTGGACCGTTGAAATGTTTCCCATTTCTTTCATCTTCACTGAGCAAATGTAATAACCCTTCAAGACTTGTTGGAGTACGTACGGACAAATACAAATTTGGCCTTAAAATTTAAGAATTCTCAGAATCATTATTAAAATGGACAGGATTTTTTATCAGACACATAAAATGTCAACCAGTATTTGATAATATATACTACTAGTACACATCGGCGGTAGGTAATAGCCCTAATAACAATAAAAAGAGAGCTATGTATATATATATATATATATATATATATATATATATAGAGAGAGAGAGAGAGAGAGAGAGAGAGAGAGAGA
>NW_018108296.1:19496-28231 GCF_000183805.2 Loa loa | reverse complement strand
TATATATATATATATATATATATATATATATATATATATATATATATATATATGAGAATTTTCAAATTCTGATAGTTCAAACCTATCCAAGGGTGCAAGTGTGATAACTGGTTGATGGAGTTCCAAACTGCTAGCAATATCCGTTCTGACTTGTTCTGTAGATGTAGCCGTAAGGGCCATCACTGGGACGTTTTTACCAAAAAGATAACGAATTTTAGCCAACTGTCGATAGCTAGGCCGGAATTCGTGTCCCCACTCAGAAACGCAATGAGCTTCATCGACTGCTAGCAAATTAATATCTGAAATAGGTCCGTTCAATTTACATGGCATACAAATAGCAGCTTACTAGGTAGCAACTCCCCCTCCCCCCCCCCCCCCTCCAGCAACCGAGTATATAAAAAGAATACCGTATTTATACATGTAAATTTAACTGTGAACCAATTAAATATTAGTTAGATATGAGTCTTTCCGCAGAATTTCTTCTTATAGATATTAAGCTTACCTTTACGAATATGTTTTAACAAGGAACCGCAGTGGACAGCAAATTCAGGGGTAATATAAAGCAAGCGCAAATTATTAGATGCGAAGATCGACTGCTGTTCGTTCAAGTTTGTTTCGCCATTAACACAAGCAGCTTGAATACCATTGCTCCTGTAATTATTTCATAAAGTTCGATTTGTCTTGAAACTCGATAATATGTGTATATAATTTGCATATTTGATGATGATAGTGATAACTCACCGGGCATTTTCCACTTGGTCATTCATGAGAGAAATCAGTGGTGATATAACAATAGTTAATTTTTCGGTATAGAGTGATGGCAACTGGTAGCAAACACTTTTACCATAACCTGAGATAAATAGAATAATCAATCAATATCTAAAGTCGTCAACTACTGAACGACACAAACATTTAGAAAATATACCTGTGGACATCATCACTATTTGGTCTTTCCCGCTCAACGCATTTTGAATCACTGTCCACTGCAAAGGCCGGAAACTGTTATGACCAAAGAACTTTTTGAGTAATCGAAGAGCATCTGCAGGTGGTACACTATCAGTGTCCATAGATAAGCTCGATTCAATAGCTGTTAATCCGGATAATGGATTTTGCCTTGGTTTTTTTCTAATACCTGTATAAAAAGTAAAACAGGCATTCAATAATCAAGCCATTTAAAAGCATCTTCATTTCATGAGGATAATTGTACTTGAATATCTTGTTATTCAGATTTCATTATCGCACTTGAAAGTTCAGAGCGAGGATGGAATCTAAATAACAAAAAAATCCTTCCAGGATGAATAAACTCTGCGCACATAATCATATAATTACTTCTATCTGTAGTAAATTTTCCTGCAGTTTCACTACCAATTTCCAATATAATAAATGTGAAAAATATGAAAATATGTAAAAAAGACCGTAAATTACAAGTGAATTATTCAGAACCTTATTAACAAGGTCCGCATAAACAACGGATAAATTCACAAACCACAGAGACACAATACATCGTTTCAACCGATAAAAATAAATCACCTTGAGATGAATTTTGTATACTTTGGCAATAGTACAATAAAAATCCCTATCCTTTTGGATCAACTGCTCCAAAAAACAGGTAAGAAACAGAAGTCAAAGTGAAGGATCATACCCTCTCGCCGAAGCATTAAAACATGTGAAGTTGATAATTTCTACAAGATTACAGAACCAGTCAGATCAAAAGTTTACACGAACCAGTCAGATCAACAATAAAAGTTAATGCTTACCAACGAAACCGAGTACAGTAATGCTCGTGGAAAGTACTGTAAACTGGAGGACGAATAACTACCAATGGAAATATCACTTGAACTACCCATTGCCATGTGCGCTAAGAAATATGTGGATAAATATTAAATAACTAGACAGCAATAGAAATCAAAGATACAAAATAATTAGCGAGCTTGAAGTTACAACGACGCTGAACACTCACGGAACGCTTTTTACAATAAACACAAAAATAAATAAAAGTACAGTAATATTATAACCTTAAGTGTCGAACGAATTCAGTTTAAATGAATTAAACAATTAATATCTGGTTATCACAAAGATAAAAGGCGAGCGAAAATGAGAAAATTGTTTCTGAGGTCTACAGCTTCATGAGACTGGGGAAAGTAAATTGATGAGGAAGATTAATTTTGTTACAATTTACATAAACAAAACAAAACCGGAAAAAAACAAGCGAAGGCTATGAGAAATGGTATGAACATATGGCTTGTATCCTGCTTAGCATAAGGATCATCCGCTAAGGGCTCATCTCCGAAGCGATTGACTTCAGTACGCAACTCGATGTCTGCTTCATCAAACTCCTCATCTTCCTCTTTTTCTATTTCTTCATCAAATGATATGTCTCGTAGAACTGGGATATCCTTAAAAAAGCCTGAACACTAAAACTTTGTTCTTCACAGACTTGGTAAAAGAATTAATTTTTCCTTCAACTTTTCACAATAGATTTAGACTTTTCACAATCTCAGTAAATTAATCAAGATTAGATTTCAAATGAATTACCGTTTTGGGGCCACGATAAATGTAAAATGCGTTTATTTTTGGATTATCCAAAGCACCCTGAAAAATGGTATTGCTCCAATAATTTGAAAATTTCAACTAAGTCTTTTAATAAAATCCTCAAGCACTCATTTTGAGCACTGTAAATTACAATAACGACAAAAATGAAGAATGGAAAAGAAAGCATGCCTTGGCTAATGTGATTTTTATATATCCAGACGAATCATGTCGATCCCCATATAACAAAACACCATTTTCAACCTGTGCAAATTTAATATTAATGACTTTTGAACATATGCAAATGCAAAAAGAAAATTTCACATAATGGAAAAAATCCACGAAACTGGAGCGATTCAATCAACATGACATAATTTCAATGTTTTCAAACATCATGTTTTACTTCCAATTCATTCAACGGCATCTGACAAATAGCCCGAGGCATTTTTATAGAAATCGATTTTCTGATGCGGAAGTTAAGAAGAATTCGTAATGAAATGTTGAATAGAAATGCTAAGCTTATGCGTGTACCTGTTTTAAAATCAAGAACATCGAGATGTTACCCATCTTCAAGTAAAAAAAAGCAGTAAATATAAAGAATTCATTTACATGAAATGTCAGCAAACGATCATATGCAACTCCAATTCCTTCTGCTTCCTTGAATATATCTAACTCTGCGATTACTATTTCATCGTTAAGTAGAACATCAAACACCTTAAAATAATGCAATGAAATGGTGTTTGAACATGAGCTGGATTAGCTCTCTTAATAATTACTCAACAAATTTTTCAAGACAAGTCTAACTAAAGCGAAGCGAAGAAACTTTCACCTTTTGCTGTGAAGACTGAAAATAAACTTCGCAAAATTTGAGAACCAATGTATATTCGCCATCATCCTTTGGTAATGGCACTGTGTAAGTGAAATCTTCTGTGTGATACCTGAAAATCTGTCAGCAATATCATACAAGTTTGTTATAAGCCTTCAGTAAATTTTACAGCCATCAAAATCACTAGGGTTAAAGATTTGAAATGAAGGAATAAGAGTAAAGAACTTCCTGCTGCTCTTGCGCAACAACAGTAAGATGCAAGAAAGTAACAGATGTATTAAATTATCGAGTATTAATCATTGCTGTCGAAATCATCAATGACACTGCTGCGCTGTTATTATTCCGCTCTCTTTTATTTAATCTTTTAAGCGTAAAGAAGTCTGCCCATTAACTTATCACAGTTAATGAAACTGAACATCGTTTAGCTGGAAATTTCATGTTGCTCACTATTATTCAGTTATTAAATGTATAAACCTCTCAGTCTGATAAAGAATGGCATCACGTGGATCGACCCTCATTATCGTTAGTCTACTGCCAAAATCAGACGTAATGCCAACGCGTAACGGATCAGCTTGATAATGAATACCACTAAGATCTGTGTGTGCCAGTCCACCTAAAACATATAAAGATTACTCGTTTTTTTCGGGAAAGAAAGGGAAACTGCTTGCATTCATTAATTATTGAAGTCTACTAGGGTTATGTACATAGGACAACTTCCGATGTAGTGGTACTATTACTAAGTCATATGCTGTCAAAAAGAAATTCTTTTTATTCCAGTTTATCCCTTGACAAAGAAGTGGAAGAGCAGGAGTGCACTGACGTAATGAATGCGTAGATAAAACCACTACTGAATGAAATGCAATGAAAAGGCAGTTTTTCTGACTACAATGAAGTAAGGGAAAGCAACTGAAAATTTGAAAGATCTGAATAAACATATGTATTATTTAAAGAGGTATTCACAGTAATTGGTGAAGATGCATTCCTTCCGAAAAATTATAAGTTCATTCAACTCTTTAAAATTTTCAGTTGATTTCATTTACTTTATTGTCATTGGCAAAATTTCTGCATTTCATTCACTAGTAGTACTGCCTAGATGACTGCCATCTCTAATAACAACAATCGATTACAACAGATAACGGGTGGTAAAAAACGTTTCCCAAATGTAAATTCCATTTTCCTCTTCCTTTCTTTAGAACAAAACCACCTCTTGTAAAATTTCACTACTTTCAGAATTTTGAATAAACGCTTAACTGGTAAGACTAAAATTCAGGCTTCCAACAATACATGGAGCTTATTATTGAAAAGGAGGGTAGCAGTCAGTATGAAAGCAAATAAAAGGTCTATCCATCTTCATCTGGACATTTAATGACTGACTGACTATCTTCGTAATACTCCGGTAACATTTAAGTTTCTTCAGTTACAGTAGAAGAGTATCGGCACAAGTTAGAAAATCCTCAGTTTAACCGAAACATGGTGTAAGGAACGATACTAACCGCAATTCACAGCATAATAAATCTTGTCACCAAGGAAAACATTATCCACTGCTAGTGCACAATGGAAGAATAATACGGCGAACCATTGCATGAAGCTTATAATCTTCATTGAAACCTGAAAATTAATCGAATTAAACTAATTACCGGCATATTCAAAGTGACCCAAATGACCCTAGGGAACTTTTTCAAATAGAGCCTACGGCAACTCTTAATAAATATTGCCATCTGAAAGCAAGTTCAATTATTTGCAAGAAACAAGAGAACCGCGAAGCACCGGTCGGGCTTCTCGAAGGAAGAAAGAATGGAAAAGAGGCTTAATGTTAGCATGCTGCGAGTAAGTTATGAATGGATCTTTGCGCAGTTTTGCGGGGAGATACTAACACCACCATTCACCAGCAATTCACTTATTCCTTTTTATCTTTAACCTCTGAAATAAGGGAAAGCATACGTTTAAGTGGTATCTATGCATCTATTGTTTATAACGTCCCTTCATTCTTTTGGAGGGAATCGCTTCGGTCCTTACTTTTCTTTCTAACTGAAAGCGTGGTTATAATTAGAACAATATTACTATTCATAAAACGTTTCAACCACTTTCACTGTTCCATATTAATAATATCAGTGGTAAAGAATATCTGATTTGAATATGATAGTAGTAATGTGATAAGAGAAGTCCAGTACAAGTTATGTATTATATACTGCACTATTACACGATTTATGTAGCTTCATTATTGCAAAATTCATCATCTGTTGTTCGTACTTTTCTGGTAATCTGTTGCGTTAATGTGTTTCGATACCTACGTAAATTGAATATTACCCTTTATTCATTTTTTTTCTTTGCGCTTATCTATGGCCAATCTTTGCGTAATTCACGTGGTATCGTTGAATCGCGACTGCATGATATCTCACATAGATATTAATCAAATATTTCTTTTTATTTTTTGGAACTTATCGTTGTGTGATGGTTTTATTGGTCTTATCGGGTCTATCACGCAGTCAACCGTCCTACGGTTCAAAGGAGGATGCTTGAGCATAACAAGTGAATTGTTCTGTTTGTATTCTGTTTGCTAATAAACGCTCAGTATTTTTTCCGCACATACGCTGGGCTTTCATACGCTATGTAGTTTTCTTATGCAGCAGCGGACTTCAGGATTATCGTTACAACATATCTAGTGTGAAGACAACTCCAACAAAGATCTCCAAAATATCCCAGCAGGGTATTGAACTACCGTCGTCATTCGAGCACTTAACAATGAAGTTACTGCTTTTCCCCATTTCCCCACTAATAATTTCACAGAACCATCCTGGAAATAACTAAACATTTCCAGATTAGGGTCTTCTCTTCAAGCTGTTGGAAGTCGATTGCATATATCCACGTAATGCTGGCTTTTTGCATCTACTGCTTTGAAAACTGTCAAGCCTGTACAATAAATACGTCAATTTGTCATGCCAGACACAGGATGTAACCCAAATCTCTTTATATCCTTATAACTACCAAAGTAGTTAACCATTCAAGGTCAGTTTAAGTGTATCCACTGTAACCGAGAAATTTTATAATATTTTGAATGTACCGCTTTTTGAATATTATAAAGTATTGGAAACCGAGAATAAAAAGGAAATTATTCGTTAGTTATTTATGCCATAAAACTGTCAGATTTTTCTCCTTTTTATGGATTTAATTTGTTTTAACATACAATAATTTGGTCAAATAAAATTATAGTAAATATTTAGATCATCTTTTTGTTTAACTCCTTGAATCATATAAACAAATTTATTTACTCTGCATTGGAAATCTGCCAATTCTTTCAATTTCTTCCAAACATGTTGTGATTTTTATAATTCATGATAATGTAAGCATTTGCGCATTAAAAGATTTTACAAATTGTTTTTAACGTTTAACATTTTACTTGATCACACGTCTCGCACTATATAAGATTCAACTGTGGATTATAAGGATCGTCGCCTTTACATCTTCAGCTACATCTTCTGCTTATCGTCAATCTTCCTTTCCTCTCAGTTTAGTTTGCGGAAACTGTCATCTTCCAATAAACTGTGTTACTTAATAAAAATATTCCCTTTGACGCTCTTAATCATTGTCAATTCTTCTGTATTTCGAATTTTGACTGATTTCATTTATTCTTATTGCATTATCGACGAATGAACTACAGTAACCATCGCCACTCGTGTTATTATATCTTGCAATGCATTTCCTTTAAGGCAAGAGATCAAATAATTCAATTTCTGAATACCTGGAATCGCTTGCGAATATATTGGAGCGTTAAAACTGCTCCCTCTGTTGTACTGGGTCACCAATATATGTTGGTAAAGACAACTGAAGTAAATTAACTGTGCTATGTGCAGTTAGTTCTGGAGTTTCAAACTCTCGGGTTAGTTGTTGTGCTAAGCAAAGGAGGACAAGCTCTGTTTTACTCTTATATATCTCTTAAGCTTCTTTTCCTCCACTTATCGCATTAAAATATATCATCGGCATCACCTTTATCACCGGCTGTTATTCCCTCGTGTTTTCCTTCTTCTTCTTTTCCATGTTGAGAAGCTACGCATTTGTAAAGATATTCCATCTATCCGTTAAAGTAGTAATGTACAGTTTAAGGTGTTTTATTTTCTCATCGATAAGTCGGCTTCTTGTCGAAGAGATACGAAATTCGAAATTTTAATTTTGCTATATTCCAAGCAAATAAAACTCTGCGGATGTGCCACAAGAAGACTATCAGCGAAGAAACTGGAAAACTTCAGTCTATGGTGGTATGGTCCAACATCGTTAAAGGAAGAAAAGAGTAAATGGCCAAAATGGGAGTATGAATTATCGGAACAAGGCGAAGAATAAGCTCTACGGATCAGGATTACTATGAAACAAAAATCCAAAAGATAATTTGAATTCAATAATGAAAAGCATGATCTTGCTAACGATAATTTCCGTAATAGCTACTCAAGTGACGAGAAAGAAGAAGTGTAATAAATATCTGGTATTCCATTCATTCTCCTGAAAGATGGAATTGTGAAGAATTACGGATCAAAATCTCATATCAACTAAAATTGCTGTATACACTGGAACCCACCTATAAATGCAATAAGATGCAACAGCATTACCGGACGATATGTACTAAAGCTTTCTTCAGATTACCACTATTTGTAACCTTCGATCAAACAACTACTGCGATATCCTTCGATTTATGCATACCTTAGATGATCAAAGTGAATTAAATAGAATTTCCTGAAAACAAATTTCTTCCAATAAATGGGTAACGAATAATGATATACAATATTTCTGTGATTGGTTAGCGTTAAATGCTAATTAGCAACAAAGTCTCTATTTACGAAAGGAGAAATATTCCTATATGATGAAAAAAGAGTAGTATCGGATCTTAGTAATGGAGCAATGTACTACCTCGAAGCGGGGAATGCATGACCTGTTACGAAAACTTTGGTTCTTTTGTAACAAATAAAACTCGATTTCCTTGCTTCTTTTATTGAAAGAAAACTAGTTTTCCAGGTTTAGTTCAGAGAAACTGTTTTGTTAAGATTGAATTATCAATGGATGAGCAAAGATCTGTTGATCCTTTTGACGTAGCAAAATACCACGAATATAGATAGTATTTATTAACCAAATAGGAATTAACGCGGATGAGACACAACCGTTACTTCAATATCAAATTTCTTTATGTAAAGAGGAAAATGCATAGAATTGTTTTAGCAGATGTACAGCTTTCTCATGGCTGTATCTATGATTTGTACATAGGATAAAGCCTTTACAAATTAGTTACCGCATGTATGCAAGTCTCAATATCAGACAAAAAAAAAAACATTTTAGATGATTTAAGGATTTAACAACGATCCATCACTTTAGGTATGGAAAACGTTTTATATTTTTA
>NW_018108296.1:0-19294 GCF_000183805.2 Loa loa | reverse complement strand
AACTAGTTTTCCAGGTTTAGTTCAGAGAAACTGTTTTGTTAAGATTGAATTATCAATGGATGAGCAAAGATCTGTTGATCCTTTTGACGTAGCAAAATACCACGAATATAGATAGTATTTATTAACCAAATAGGAATTAACGCGGATGAGACACAACCGTTACTTCAATATCAAATTTCTTTATGTAAAGAGGAAAATGCATAGAATTGTTTTAGCAGATGTACAGCTTTCTCATGGCTGTATCTATGATTTGTACATAGGATAAAGCCTTTACAAATTAGTTACCGCATGTATGCAAGTCTCAATATCAGACAAAAAAAAAACATTTTTAGATGATTTAAGGATTTAACAACGATCCATCACTTTAGGTATGGGAAAACGTTTTATATTTTTTATTGTGTAATGTGATGAGTCATTTACTTGGGAAATACTTTATACAACAGACATCTTATTGTTTTGTCGTATTATAAACTTCAGTTTTTCGACATCAATTTTCACGATAGCGTTGGAAATTGCAACAAAAACGGACGACTCCTCTAGAGTTTTGTGCAGAGCAGTAAAACTCACCAATGTGTACACTCACCAAAGCCTTTGACAGTGGGAGCGGAAAAGTTTTATGGCAGATCTTGGAACGATTGGGATATCATGCCAAGTTTCTGAAAATGATCATGCTAATGCATGAGAATCAACGCGGCCAAATCCTGCCTATTCAACCTGAGATGACTGAAGGCCCACACCAAAACCTTAAATTACCACGTCCGGGGGCTGCTTTTTGCCGATGATGCCGCCCTCGTCGATCAAACGGAAGCAATTCTTCAACGCCTAACATTGTTTTGCATAGGCGGTAGAGCTTTTTGGGCTAAAAGAAGACAAGAGTTCCCTACCAATCTGCACCACAGGACAATCACTTTCATCCTCGCATCACCATAGGTGATCACTATCACCTATTGGTTTTTTGTGAGCAGCTGGTTTAACAACCCAGCTTATGTACATTGATGGGTGTGCTGTAAAAGTATCTAATCTGATATTCATGCTTATATCAAGTGGTCATATCTAGACCTCCGTTAAATAACGCATTCTTTTGTTTACGAATTCTTTTGCCTGAGAATTAATCTATTATATAAAGATCTTATATGCAGCTGTTTTGGAACACTAAACATACCCACCGTATAAGCTCTAGAAAGGACTGACAATTTTCATTGAGATCATCATCTTCCGATTATCATCTTCCTTTCCTCACAATCAGTTTGCAGAAATTAGTTATTCTCTTTGCCTCTTCTAATCATTGTCAATTCTTTTATATTTCCAATTTGCACTGATTTTACTCATTCCTACTCATTATCAACGAATTAACTACCGTAATCTTCGCCACTTGTGTTATTATATCTTATCTTACGTGCGTAAGTCTTACTAAATTTTTACTAAATCTTATTTTACACACTACCACTAACAAATCCTTTCGCAACACATGAGTCATCTACCGCCAGCATTTGAGACTCCTCGAATGCTTTCACCAGTGCTCCCTTCGTACATCCTAAATAATCACTAGTTTGACTACATATCCACTGTTACTGTTCTCACACAGGCAGAGGTTGCCATATTGAGGGCATACTACTGAAGTCACAATTGCGCTGGACTGGACACGTCTCCAGGGTGAAGGATCACCGCTTTTCTAAGACTGTGCTCTGTGACGAATTGGCCACGGGCTTCGAGGAGATACAAGAACCCTGGAGCAATATCTCCCTTGGCTATATAGAACACCATCAGTGGCCGCTCTGGCTTCGAATCGGGAAATATAGAGACGCATCATCCATGATGTTGCTTCCTTTGAGAACAACGCAGAACCAGCCTCGAGGACAAACGACAACGCAGAAAAAACCGTTTCTCGTCAATTCGCCTAAACAGACCTTCAGTGTGTCTTTTGCACCCGAACTTGTTTATCCCGCATTGCCAATGGCGAACATCGGTGCGCCTGGAGCAAACGCGAGTACAATCCTTCACATATCTTCATTCGCGAAGTCTAACCGCGACTACATATATAAACTTTAAAGTTCTAAAGCCTTATTAATTTCTCTCACTTTGTATAACACTTCTTGCATCTAACGTTTCAGGAAACAAAATTAGCTGCACTCTTTAAAAATTCAAACCCCTCAATTGGCAAACCTCAGCAGTATATTCATCATCCACTCCATGTCACCACTTGTTATCGATATTATCAGTAATAACCTTAGGTTTATCAGTTTTTAAAATTCTGCATATTCTACAATTAACAACTCTCAATTATAGAGGAGTGAGGGGAGAGTTATGCTTACCATCTACATAATGCTGCATAAGAAGACACAAAGAGTGAGATGGAATGGGATGGTGCAGAAGAATTTCATATCGAGTTCACAATTACTCGTTCATATTTCAAATGTTCTCATAATTAGAAGTCAATGGTGGGATCCTCTCTGGTGTCTTTGGTATGGTTCTATGTGAAAAGTATGGGCTACAGTTTGACCTGAAATGGATCTTCTACACTGTCTTTATGTATTAATTGTTAAATTTGTCATCATTATGGAAACAAATCTCGACCCATTTGAGGACTTAATTAGCTGATCTATATGTTATTATTTGCAGGTGTGAGACCACTTACAGGAAATAAGATGATTTCGAGCATACCTTGGTTAGTCTTCTTTCTCTTGTCATCTCAAGTCGATAAATTTGCATAGGAATAATCTTTATCGTTGCTGAGATCGTTAGTCCGGAAAATCTTCGGATTTTGTTGTGGGTACAATAATAACGATTGAGTTGTAACGAAGCAAGACTGAATGCGTTTCATGAAAGATGTAGTTAAACCGAGAAGAAAAAGACGTATAGACTAGCAGAAATCAGGTAATTGAATCAGTAAGACCATAGGTAAATTGAATTGCACCACTGATAGTTTATTCTGGCTATCATGCAGATTTTGCCTTTGTGTTACAGGGGATTGACAATGAAGTTTCTTTGTGTTGCTTGACACGCGGGCAAGGAATTTGATAAAGGTTTATTGATGACGATGATAGATTACTTACTTGATTATTAGCGAATGTAGAGAACACTGTTATGATTGAGTTTCTTATTGGAGTAAAGAGGAAATTTAGCGTGTCGAGCAGTTGAATTGGAATTTAAGATAAGGTGACTTGTGGAACACCGAATGAAGCTAAGTCTTTAATACGCAATGGAAACCCTTTATACAGTAGGGGTGGTTTACAAACCTAATACGATACATACAAGATCAATGCCCAGGCAAGAATTTATATTTTTTTTTCGATTAAAGGAATTGGTTAACGGAAGCGTAAGATATGTTAATCATTGAATATAAGCATGATTGTTAAATTAGAGGATCTTTACATAAACTAGGTGTCAGTCTGGATGCTTCTTAACATATTGAAGATTGCAAATAGCTTGGTTATCAGACCGGATATCCTTTACAACAATGTCATAGGAATTGGATAAGTGATCCATTACTTAAAGCGTTGAAAACCTTTATTTTATTTTTGTGCGACGAATCATTTACCTGTGAAATATTCAAAATAAGACAAGCTTTATAGTGGAAGTCTGTAATATATTCATTTTCATTGCCTTAACATATTATAAATTTTCTTGCTTTTCCCGACATCGGATGATATCAATAAACGGTCGCATACAAAAACATTTGATAAGTTGTCACTAATCACTTTTTTGTTAGAGGCAGTCTTACATTTATTTTCAATATCAATAGAATTCATTCTAGTTGTAGCTTTCAATACATGACTAAATAATAGGGCCTTATGAAAATTGCTTCATCATTGCAGGGTCGAGAAATATCGGCCAAAAATGTTATCAGAAGTCGTCGGAAATGAATTTGTTGTGCAACGTTTGGCTGCCTTCGCAAAGCAAGGGAATACACCAAATATCATTATTTCGGTTATTTTTTAATGTGCTGTTTCATGTTAAAAGTCTTTCAAAATTCTATTTTTGATGCAAATTTTGTTGGCATATAATTCCTTTTTGCATATAATTCCTTTTTGTTTTGATATTATATTTCTTAAGGGACCACCAGGGTGTGGCAAAACAACGAGTATGTGGGCACTAGCACGAGAGATGCTTGGTGATCGCCTTAAAAGTGCATGCTTGGAACTGAATGCTTCCGATGATAGGTAAACATTTTTCAAATTATCGTTGCTTTTAATGCTTATTTTCTTTTGGATCTATAACCTTGACTCTCTGCTCACATCATCCTCACATTTCCAGTTAAGGCTTCGCTTGGTTATGTTTTGTCTGGAAAACACCTAATCTATTTTGAGGTTATTATCAACAACTTCAGGGGGATAGACGTTGTGCGAAATAAAATCAAAAACTTTGCACAAAGTAAGGTAACGTTACCACCGGGAAGACATAAAGTGGTTATACTGGATGAAGTGGATTCAATGACGGAGGGAGCACAACAGGCGCTCCGCAGAACAATGGAGGTATACAGTAAAACGACTCGTTTTGCACTTGCTTGTAATCAGTCTGGGAAGGTTATAGGTAAACTTATTCATACATTTCAATTTTATTAAGATAGCCTTTCGTGGGAATAATTCTCTTCACTTCTTTTTGTACATAGGTGAATTGTCAGTGAGAAAAAGCAAACTATTTGGAAAAGCTGTTCTGGAGAACTTGGCTAGGAATTTTCTAATTAAATTATCTTGATGTATTGCCATTTGCTTGCAAGAAGTTTGCGAGAAAATTACCCGGAAAATAAGAATGTATATTCTTGAATTGTTGGGTTATTATTTGTTGAACCATTTTAGAACCGATTCAATCTCGGTGTGCTATTTTACGGTTTTCGAAACTTTCTGAGGAACAAATTGTGAAAAGATTGTTGCAAGTATGTGAGGCAGAAAGAGTAACTTACGATGATAGCGGGATTGACGCCTTAGTTTTTACTGCCCAAGGAGACATGCGACAAGTAATTTTTTTTTGAAGTTAGCGCAGATTCTTATTGATTGGCAGTACAACTATGACTATAAAGTAAGGGAAGTGTTGGTGGGCAGAGCACGTCGTTTGTTTCACTGACAGAAATGGATCACGCATTACTGAGTTTTCCTTGAAATGATTGTTTAGCCTGATTAAATACATATTGTTTTTATCATTTACATTATGGATGTTTTTTCAGGCTCTCAACAACTTACAATGTACAGTAGTTGGTTTCAATAATGTCACGGCTGATAATGTTTTCAAGGTAAGCACTTTGACTCGCTGTTACTCCTCGTTGTAATAGAAGTGAAAACTGTGATATTCTGATTAAAATTCCCGTCTTTTGAATATTATTATACTTATTGTTGGTTAGTCCTCCGAGTAACACTTGATTTCCGGAAGTTATACAGTCGCATAAGATGCAAGACATAACGGGAAATGGATGTTAGAATCTGGAGGCATATAGCTTCAAGGCTGCCTGAACCCATGAGAGTCATGTAGTAGTGGAATGATGTAAAAGCGATTAGTTTTGAGAATTAATTATGTGTGATTTCATTCAACAGGCCGCAGTTGTATAAGGCAGTAAGCTTGTAAACTTCCTACTTTTGACTTTAAAATTTCATTTACCAAAGAATTTTATGAGGTACAAAATAAAGGTATGTGATGAGCCACATCCACAAAAGGTAATGCAAATGATTGAGCACTGCATTCATGGAAACGTCATCAAAGCTGGTGAAATTTTGCACAGTCTTTATCGGATGGGTTATTCATCAGAAGATATCCTCAACAACATGGTTCGTGTGTGTAAAACAGTCAACATTCCTGAATATTTGAAACTGGAATACGTGAAGGTATTGCTTCTTTTCCACCTGGGGTTTATGAAATTGATGGAATTGAATAAGCTTATACGGTGTTGAAGAATTAGTGATTTCAGGAAATTGGTTTGTGTCATGTGCGAGTTGTGGAAGGACTTAGCTCACTGCTTCAATTGTCTGCATTACTTGCTCGAATGTGTCTTAAACAAAGTCAGTGAGCTTTGGTTATGCCCAAGCAGCACATGATCATATCTCTTTATGGATAAATATGTTACTGATCTGCATTGGCATACTTATATGAGAACATGTATTCATTTAGAACTGATGTTTAGCATCATTCATTAAAAGAGTACAATAGATATATTACTTAAACTTTTCAGCGGCAGCAATTCGCCTCTCCTTTTTCTTCTTTCCGTAATAAATTCCCAGCGACAATACCAGTAAATAAGATGGCACCAAGCCACTGGAAAAATAGTGATGAAAAATGGTATGAATATCCTTCGCCCTCACTGACATTTAAGATGATCTTAAGATAAATTCTTTTGTCCTGCTGTAGTCTTCCTTGAGATCTGTTCCAAGATATTTTTTTCAGTTTGTCATTCTGGGTCAAACCCAGTTTTACATTAAACCTCTCTTCTTGAGAGAAATTATGAAAGTCTTTCCTCTGCATTTCAGATGTATCTGCAACTTTTGCTGCGTATTTTACTGAATTTTTGTCGAAACTGACTATGATGTTGTAATTTATCATTGATAAGTTTATGTCCTTCATTTTTCAAACAGAGTGCTGGAAAATGCTTGCTAACTATAATCATGGGGAAGGATGGAGACGACTCATTTCTTATTTGTGGAATCAGCTGATACTATTAATATAGTCTTTTGTGCTTGAAAAACATTAACATATTGTCTTACCTGATTAGTTTTAAATTTCTTCCAGCAGTCCTTTGGGTCATTAATATCCACAGCACCAATTTGCCATGCAAGATGTATTCCAGTAGCGGCTAAGGTTCCGTAAAAAGGCCACGTCTGCTGCACCATAACACCTGTCGTCCCAAAACCTAGTATGGTAAGAACTGCGAAGCCAGTCAACCAGTATTTTGTCTTATCACCGAAAAGCAGGGCCGTAGATTTAATTCCAGCAATCAGATCATCTGTTTTGTCCTAAATGGTCAAACTGAAGTATATGAAATAATAAAGAGTGCACCTGAAACAAAAAAATAGAGAATGTAGTGCTTTATTAGTGTCATTTAAAAAGGGATAACTTCCAACATATTTCTATAAGATGATAATTCAAATCATTATGCCATTGATATGTTAGTGGAAATTTCCAAGCGATCTATTTCTACTCCTATGATATCGTCCCATTGTCAAGTGATCTTTTTTAGTGTTTTTGTCCATAACATCTGTGAGATATCTGGGATATATTAGAGTATACTGTGTCCAAGCCTATTCCACCTGATGAGCATATATTGTGTCGTAAATCAGAGTCCAGTTCACCGAAGCCATATACAGTAAAGGCAGCGCTATGCACAATTCGTCGCGTATAACGGCCCAACCCAGCAATACTCCCCAGTTGAATGCCAAGCCTGTGGAATCAGTAGTATTGTATAATCCTTGGATTATTACTCCATTACGATTTTTTACCCTCATTGTTTGATCAAGCAGACTACAGTACAAAGAATGGCTGATGCAAAACTCAGTAGTCCTAATTAAGTCCTGGAATTATAGAACTGCATCTTATCCCACTATAAAACGTGGAAGTTTAAATTAAGTCTCAAAAATAAACATCCATGAAAACTTAAGAAATCTTCGTTCTAGTAATAATGGGATAATTTTTGGGTTAGAAGCTTCGGAACTCGTCTGGAGCATTACCTTTGTGAATGCCTTCTGAAGACAAACAGAAAGAAAAATAAACATCTTCAATAGTATGAACTGTATAAAAAGATATTTAAAGATATAATTAAAACACATTTTCCTCAGAAGACTTAGCATTTTCGACGACAAACGCTAGAAAAAGCATTAGCATGCCATGCGATTTCTGTACATTTGTTAATTACGATTATAATAAAAGCCCTGGAACTCATTTCTTCCTAAAGACTAGAGAAAATCGGTATTACCTTTACTGAACGCCTTCTGAAGAGAAGCAGAAAGTAAAATGAACACCTCCAATAGCATGAACTGTGCAAAAGCAAAAATATAGCTGAGTTAGTGAGTAAGAAAAATGAATTACTCCCGAAATGTAAAATAAGAGTAAGGAACAGAATAAAGCAAGTATCATATTATTGGAAAAAAAAAGCAAGCAGGTAAAGAAAGCATTTTGGAAGCAGATACAACAGAAAGAAGACAACAGCACTTTTGATAAGGACTAGAAGCCGTGTTAGATAGCATTCAAATTTTAAATACTGCATTTCAAATTTTCCGTAGCTCTTTTATAGGTTTTTCAAATTTGGTAATATCAGGCATGCCGTCAGTGGTGTGAAGCTTGTCTAGCTGAAACGCGATAATGTAAGATATAATACCTGGTGACTATATATGGTATCATATGTGGCAGTGTAAAATACGGTAGCAGTATATAAAGGGATGACGGTAAGTAGTGTGCTCGGACACAGGTGACACCACGCAATGAATACTCCCCAGTTAGAGGTAAGCCCTGAAATTCTTGAACAAGAAATTAATGCTCAAGTTTTCGATGCATTTTCCAGTTTTTCAAATTGCGCAATCAGTGATACTGTGAGAAAAGCATTAGTTTGCAAGGCACCGCAATCAAGAAAAAATCTAGCAAGTTGGCAACAAAACCAAATCTACTAGTTTCTGAAAAATTCTACCTTCTCTAAAACGACAATGCCAAACAATTTAAGGGAAAATATTTATCAAGTTGGAAGAACTGTTAAGAGTACCAAGAACGAACTGTGGCCAATACGTATAGCGCTTTGCGAATGGATATACGACAACTAAAGGTAATGAGCTAGCACCCACAGCAACACTGAAATTGAAGATATTCAGAACGACTTATTTTTGACACCAAAAGGCATCAAAGTCAAACTTCACCTATTTCATTGCAAGTGCTCATCATTACAACAGCTAAACTTTAACCACCAGTGATACTTGTGATTAAAGCACAATTACCAGGATCCTGGAATATCAAGTTTGACTGCTCGTGTCATTTCTTGAACAAACCTAACACATCAGGTAATCTATGAAATAGTTCATATTTGAAATATGGTGCTTGAGGAAACACAAATTCCAGAAAAACGAAATGAACGAAATGAGCAATAGAAGAAACCTGAACCAGGTGAACTGCAGAAGTATCGAAAGTGATCCAGACAGCAACAGTGCAAGAAGAGCAACAGCTTGTAGGTTATTAAGTTCTCCACTTGCAAGTGGTCTTGATTGTGTCCGTTCAACCTTAACAGTAAGAGTGAAAACAAAGAAACAGAACAGATCATCTGGTTGTACTCCACATCTAATGTGTCAGTTGCTAAAGAAATCGAAAAACGCACAAAATGAATGAAACAGAAGTAATAGCGTCTAATACTAATACCATTCTGTCGTAATCTTTATCGAAAATATCGTTCATGATACAACCGGCAGAACGCATTAGAATCGATCCAGCACCAAACAATGCAAGCATTTTCAGATCGGGCAATGAACCTGGCGCTGCAGCTAGCGCTATTGACCATGTACACGGCCAATACAGTAACCAAAAACCTACGCAAATACCAAATAGTTGCTCAGCTGTCGTTTATATCAGTATATTTTGAATAAGTCTTGAATTTTTTGAAAAATTAAACAAGGATTCACGAGATTCACGAAGATTTAGTAACATGATGTAGTGAACTACAGTGTATTCTCCATATAATGTTTAGAACAAGCAAACCAGTGGGTTTATCGATACGCATCAGCCTCAAGTAAGGCTGTATACTTTTCGGTGAAACTTCAACCAGAGTTGCTCCGGACAATGCTCTTTGTGCTTTGACAGAAGTAAGCTTTGGAGTGAATGGCACTGATCCTTTCCTGCACAGGAATAATTGCCGAAGGCACCGATTTGATAATACATTCATCTCGCAGTAAGTTTTTCCACACTCATCATGATATCTGCAATGATCTTGACCTAAGAAATTGTGTCATCAAACCAACTTGCGAGCAGGATTATGAACACTTTAATAAGTAGCTACGATAGCTTTAAAGAGGGAAAAAAAGCTGTCGAGCAGCATAATGTGCAAAAAGAAATATATAAAGCGAACAAGTAACGATAATTTACATGTGGGTAATAGCAGCAACGGCTGTATCCAAATATTTATCAAATCACTATATTTGCAGAACAGAATACTAATTTTGACCAGTCACTCCCAAGAATAACAATGCATATATAACATAGTCTTAATAGAAAGTCAGAAATCGACCAACATAATTGATTTACACAGTCAACCCTCCCTTACACCATTCAATTCTTTTTCTCCGGATAACATAATCTTTGGATTTTCATTAAGACGAAAGAACAGTCTGAAGTGTTGAAAGCGAATGTGCTTTTGACACATTTTGCAATATGAACGGCGATAAAGCATCGTCCCTAAGATTTTCTTTGCATCGCTTGCATACAATCAAACTGCCCAACAGTAGCTGTGCAAAAGTTGGTATTCATGCGAAATTACTATTTATGAAGAAGTGGATGGTTTACCTATCCTGCATAACAACAGAGCATTAGAAATGTCCCACCCTCAAATGAAACAAAATCAAAATAAAGGGGATATCACAAATAAACAAACAATATGAATGTTATGCTGCTCATATGTTCTTCAGGAACCATTAAATCGAGCAGTTAAAATTCTGTTAATCACCATTTATAAGCCGCATTTTTGGGTCAGCTTTTGGACGAGCTTAACATGTTGCTCCTTGGCTTCTTCGCTGACATACCTCTAAAACAGCGGATAAGGTCATTCCACATTGTGAAAAACACGATTGAAGTTTTAATGAAACTTAAATACCCTAAGGTCCAACAATATCCGCAAGTGTTGGATAAATGAATTCTGCTGATTCACCGTCAGTGAAACATGTAAAATAGTTCCAATCAAAACAACCTTTACCACATTTAAAAAAAGCCTCACAAGGCCACTTCTAAGCTTGCAAATTGAAATTTGCAGTGTTTTCAAAGGAGGATATGTTCAACGCGACAATTATTGGTAACCTCTTTTTCGTCAACTTTCCTTTTTGGGGCGAACTCTGAAGTCGACCCACGGTTTGCTAGTAGTGTTACCACCCATAACAGCCTGCTTATAGAAGTCACAAAGTTTAGCAACTTATTACCCGTCGGACGCTCCTTCAACTCCTTCACCTTGACCACGGCCCCATCGATCCTTCATCTTTCTTTCTACCTACCAACATCCCTTCTTTCTACCTACCAACACATGCACCCAACCGAAACTTATCGCATCCCCTACCACCAGTCACCGTCCTATGTCATAGCAATGACGACGAGACGGACGTGTTCATAGCGTCCTCTCATCAAAGTACTCTGATTCGAAAATTCGGGCAGTTTGGGTTGGGTCACGTGCTTTTCATTAAGACGTATGAGTGCGTAGTGTGTAATGTGGATGGGTATTGCTTTTGAGTTTGTGTCTGCGTGTTTGTGCGGGTGTGTGCTTTTCCATGGGTTCAGTTGGTTCAAAGCTCATGTCATCACTCTCGATGGTCGCTGTTGCCATTAAAAATATTTTGAAGGTAACAATAGTACGTAGAGATTGTTCCATATAAAGGGTATCCAGCATGGGAGATTGAAATCACTAGAGCTCAAGTAAACTAGTTAGTAGTATACTGCAGGAATTTTATGATAACAAACGAAGGAAAGGATGAATGTAATATCTCAAGTGGAAGCACCGGAGGAGAAGACTGTGGATCGTGAGAAGGTTACTTTTTATAGTCATCGGTTTTCCTTATGTGATCTATTTTTCACTGTTTGCTTTTGGAATGGGAACTTACTTATATAAAAGTTAGTCTGACTTCTAACTTGGACTCGACAAACAAGAGAAATTGACCGTTTCTATGTCTGTTTAATCAAAATTAAAGGGGCTTTGTTATTTCTCATTTATGCATAACTTTCATTTCAGGTGTGTCCGCTTTTGTTACGAATATTTTGTGCAAACGGACGGCATAACCCGTTGTCGGAATATGGACGTGGCAGTACCCCAGCTAACGAACTACAGATTTATACTTGGTATTTTGTTCTCACGTAGAGTTCATTTTTATGAGAACTGAATATTACTGCTACATTAGTACATTAGTGTAAGGCTGTGTACTTCAAGCATTTTGCTTTAGACCGTTATTTAGCTCTCATTTTCTTAGCTTCACTATCTTGTTGAGTTATTCTTGATGTCGTAAATATTGCCGTAACCCAACAGTGAATCAAAACAATGGCTTAACGGTTGCTGGGTCAAAAAACAAACCTTGTTCCAGGCTGGACTGCACCTTGAGAGAACTAATGTCATTGATCAAGGAGGTGAATCCAGATGCTCGGCGTCGTGGCACTACGTTTGACTTTGCAGTCGGTAATACTCTAAGATTAGTCACTGATAAAATAATAAAGCTTGGCAGTTTATTAATCTTTTAGAGTGAACGTAGGAAAAAAAGAAGTTGACTAAACTGCATTAACACAGGACTACAAGGTCGATAACTTGGTAACTCTGTCCTGATGCTGTTTCATTTACAGCCTAGAACTTAGTTGTTTCATGAAGTCATTTCCATCTCATTCATACCACAAGTAACGTCTGTAAAATTCTGAATTCGATTTCAATTTCAGTAGCTCCAGACCGCTTCACTCCGCGATATGTGATGAGGGACATCGGCAACACAATGAACGGGCAACGTGGTGTGGACGACAATAAGACGGTAAATTTCACTATTTAAGGAACTTTAGTTTTCAAGCAATAAATTTATCTCCAAAAATTTCCTTCTCTTTTGAGTTGTTCGATTGGTTTCAAATTATGAGATCGGTGCGAATTTATCTGAGATACTGTCCCTTCCTTTCAACTTTGAAACAAGGATCTGAATTGACTCTAATTCGTGAATCATTATGGATTCTTATAGCTCAGATTTTAAGAACTTGGTATCATTTCTCTGAGGGCTTAGATTTGCAAATCTAAAATTTGTGTAAAAACGTATAATTTCGCGCTTCACATCATTCACCTTATAGTTAGCAAATTGCAAATTTGAAATTGGTGATTTTATCGATGTGGCAATTACATTGCCAGGCATTGGGCCTGTTGGACCGATATTACGGCGCAGTGGAGGATTACCAATCCGAGATCGATCCCCAGTACGGCGAAGGGTTTACTAAGTTAGCTTTATACTTTGTATGCATTTTCGTTAACAATACATTCTGTATAATGACCTGCATTTGCTGAAGGATTAAATTGTTTTTACATGTTGCTTGTGGAAATAAATTTTTGAATGATGCAGAACAAAATTCCACTTTTGGACAATTATTTAGCTTACTCATCATAGTGGTCATGTGTATTATTCATTATTAGAAATTGCTGCCCAAACAAAGGAACTTCGCCAATCAACATTTAAGCGGAAAAGTTCGCGTAAAATACACGATTAGCATTAGAGATTCTTGGTTTTAAATTCTTTATGAATTTTATCGTCACAGCATTGTCGTGCTTTGCAGTTCATTGTTGTACATCACGATAAAATCACTTTATTGTCTACAAATCAATATATAGGCTTATACTGAAAAATTGTTAAATTTATTGATAAAAGATTTAATGTTTTTATATGCATTCAAATTCATTTGAAAATACCAGAATATATTGGATTGAGGAGCATCATTTCTCCCTCTTTCAATATAAAAACAGCTTGAAGTTGTGATTCACTTTTAAAATGTGGCCAAGTTGGGCGGCTGTTTTTGTGACATATCTTGTAGTGGGTGCTGTTGAAACTGCATGTTCCATGGAGAGTTTGCCTAAGTTTGATGGGTATTCTTTCCAAGTAGTGTTTGATAATAGAATTAGCATCTTGTGAATTATTATTTAGGGAACGATTTTTCTTATCCACTTAACGTAACCGTGGAGCTTTACGCAGACGTTGGGGGACGTCTATTTCAGTGAATATATCCATTATTTGCTGTCATGGGACTGTAAACTAACAGTAACACGAAACTGGAATGGTAGTTCCTTGCGAAAATTTGAAATCGTCTCAGATAGATTGAATATTTGTAAATCAGATGGAACAGGGAAGCCAATACATTATGTGCAGGTTCACCCTGAAACACATCCATTCCCATTTCTGGTGTTCATTATTCATTTTCACAAAGAAAATGGCACCAGCACAAACTTATGGAGAGTAGTAAGGTGAATTTCATTTTCCAAATCATGATGGAGGCATGAAGTAATGGATGAATTTTAAATTCAAAAAGTGGTTGAAATGGATTTGATAATTCTTTTTCCATATCACTCTTTGAAAATTAAAATTCCGGTCAAATTACCAAGAAATTTGTAATTTGTCGAGAAATTTCAGAATAAATATTACTGCGATAACTCACAGGAAGCGCTTACACCACACAATTCTTGATAGCATCTTTACCGAATATTCAACACTCTATACAGACTATCCTCTCCAAACTTGTACTTACCACACCATGAGCAGTATTTACTGCTTTTGGCAAAAAGGTATCGAACAATGGGCACAACTGTATAATGTGTCGAAAAGTAGTACAACAGAGATGGAATACAGGTTCCTTTTAAAACTAGAATCTGAAATTAAAAATGAAGTAGCAGATATGATTTAAAATAAGGAATTCAACAATTTCAAATTCATGGATGGATTTGATGATGTTAGGGAATTCAGTTTACAGAGCAGCTAGTGAAGCATTTTGTTTGGAAGGGCATCCGAATTTGGGTAAGATCGTGGGCAGTTTGCCTGGATCCATTCCCCGTGTGCTTATGTTTGATTACAAAATACGAGACTGGTTATACGAGATGCCAATTTTAATGAATTTGACGGTACCGGGACGACGGATTCATGAAATGCGCAAAATTGGGAAGGTATTTAAGGTCACTTATTTTAAAAATATCATTCAAGGTTTTAGATATGAAAAGTCAATGCTAATAAGTGCTTAGTCCACGTCTTTGTGTCGTTTGTGGGGAATGACTGATTCTGTTAGTATCTCCTCATCAATCGTGTAATGGTAGTAAATCACAATCACTGGCAATCATATGTTAAGAAAAGTTGATATACTGAGATCCAACTTCTTCAAAACTTGGTAGTTGAAAAGCTTAAACGACCTTATTCCTGTCATTATGAATCACAGCGGCGGTTTTTTATTTTAGGTCACATAAATGCATTAGACTTCTGAAACTCTTTTTGGATCCATAGAATGCTTGAAGCTCGAAAATCAGTTATTAAATATATTTTCAAGTATGAAAGTAGTTCTCACAATACTTTTTATTGGCAAACTGTTATATGAGTTTCATTCCTCACTTTTTGTTTATAAGCTGTTTGATCGTATTTCCTTATCAGATAAATGGTAAATTAGGACAAGTAGCTGCGATGAGTATCCAATCATTTATTATCAGTGACTGCCATGGTTCCATATGTAAATACTGGTACAGTTCATTAGGTCAGGTTAGTTATCACTTGATTTAATCCCATAAATCGAAACTCTTTGATTTAATCAAAAAGATTGAAATTCATAATCTTAAGATTTTTTCCATAGTTTTCAGCAACTCTATCGCTCTTCGCAGGAATATATCATCACCCAATAAATTAGCTAGACTCATCAAATTTTTCCTTTCTACGGCTGTCTTTAAGCAACGGATTCTTTTCATATATCAAAAGTACTTGGATGCCAGATGTCACCTTTAGTTTTAGCAACACATTTGAGTAGCGAAATGGTTTTGAACTAAATCATTGCTAGTTTTGGCTTCTTTTGATACATATAATAAAACAAATTGGTCGTGTTTCTTAGTTTTAATTATTTATTCAATTAAGGCTGGTCGATTACTAATTGATTTTAAGCTTGATATTAAAATATTTTAAATATATAAAATGAATTTGATATACACGAAGTGGGCTTTGTCTAGAACAAAAGAATAACATGTGAGATAATAATTCTGATATTGCTCATGTAAATGTTTGCACTGTGAAGAAAAGTTTGAACATTATTCATGAAAAGTTATATAATTGAAGAGAAATTCAAGTTGAAATTACAAAGTTAGTCGATTTCAAAGTAATAGTAGATCGCTAAAGTAACCGCAACATGCATCTTTACATCATCATCCGATGCTGTTGCGGGCGTATTCGAAATATCCCGCAGTTTTCTGATGCCAACACGACTGAAATCGTCAGCACCAATGCCAACTGAAGGGAAATGGAGAAAAAGCGTAGTTAAGCATTGGATGGAACACTTCATGGTGGCTATTTACGCATTCACGATCGCATTCGTGTTCATCATAAAGATTCTCATGGAAATTCGTATCATGACCCTTCGTCCCGATAACATTCCCATCTTCGTGTACTACTTCACAACATTTTACAAGTATTTGTTTCTCGGACTAATTACAGGTTAATTTTTTATATTACACTCCGAATTTACTCCCAGACACAAAGCCATATGAACACCTTATAATGGTTTATCATTATTGGGGTGCGGCTTCATATGGATGATCAAGTTTCAAGTTTTGATCTACAATTGAACTACAGGAACTATCGCCTATATGTAAATGGTTGATAATTTTAGAATACGGATGTGATCATAAATTAAACCCTAGATAGACAGATCACCGAAGTTTCCTAGATGATAATGATATTCGGTATTTTAACTATAAGATTTCGTCAAAACTTTTCAGGAAACCTGTAAATGAGTTAACTGAGGAAAAATCAAAGAACGGCTTAAATGAAGACTTCGAAATTACTATTTGTATTTGCTAATTTTCTTTCGAATAAAACGAGTTTTCATCGAAGACATTTCGGTTTATTGAAAAAAAAAAACCCTTTCTCCAATAACTTTAGCCGCTTAAACATTCCAGTGACCGAATTATGATTTTCTGGTTATGTATTAATGGTTTCTCCCATCAGAATTTTCATTAACCACTAACTGAAAGCAGAAGTGTTTATTATCCGTGCTGTGGTGCAGCTCCCATGATATTTATTGATAAGATCAACAATGAGTAGATAACCTGCGCTGTCCCCGGAAATGCGCGATTTTTGAGATTTAATCCAAATTTAAACTACTCACTTTTTTATGAGCGATTACATTGAAAAAGATATTTAAGCTTAAGCCAAACAATTTATGTATGTTATCGTTATCACAAATACATAAGCAAGATGAAGGCATCAGAACTATATGTATTATAAGACTTTCTAATTCGAAGATTTCGTTGTCCAACATTTGCACATCTCATCAATGTACCCCCTGTCATATGCCAAACATATCAGTTCGACAGCCAAAATTTTGACACTGTCTACAATCACAACTTGCACGTCATCCGTCATCCAATCTAACCTCCAATAATGATATGAGCATTGTGGAACCGCAACGGTAATTGCCATTTAACAGCTTAGAAATGATTAAAAAAAGCACTTTTGTGCTTGATTATCATTTTGTCCATTTTGGTGAAGACTGAACATTGGCTTCATACTACTAATCAACAAATGGCATATAAGACTGCTTAATCATAGTGTCCTGCGTTTTCTCAGAAGAATGATACGTGACTTTATGTCCAACCCGTAATTGCGCCAATATCGGCTGAAAAGGAGTGACTGGACAACTGACCACTCAGAGTGCTGTAGAATGCATGTGTTAGAAAAAAAGAGCAAGCAGTAGGTGAGAGAATGATTTCAGGTTAGATATTCTATTATGTTCTGCAAGAGGACGATTGTGAAACATTTGTTAGTTTCAAATTTGAATAACGGAACATGAGATATTCTCTCATTGTATCAAAATATTTCAGGAAGCTCCCCCCGTGCGACTACTGTAAATGCGCACATATTGGTAAGGAAGGAGAGAGAAGCAGTCCGGGAGAGAATCATTTCAGGTCAGAAGCAGAGATGTAATTGTAGGCTGGAAAGGGAAAGGTATTCATCCATCCAGCGGCCACTCTCTCATGGTGCGTACCGTCATGATAATCTATCTTTTCACTGATGGCGCTGGTGTCAACCACCCTCTTCCATCCTTAGTTCTACTGATGCCAGAGGCTTCCCTCTCTCTTCAAAACCTCTAAATTCTCTCCATCAATTTCTGTTTGTTTGTTATTCTTCCCCCGCCTGTTCTTTAGTTTTTTTTTTTTCACTTCACATATCAAATCCTATATGTATGTCACCAGCACCACCTCTTCTTCAAACCCCTTTCATTCTTTACTTCCTTTCGATCATGTCTTTGTTTTCTTTTCCAAACTAGCTACCGTAACCTCTGAAGTGAACTTTGTCCTTCCTGAAATCTACCTCTCTGTCCGTATTAAATTGTCTTCAAGGATCATTTTCAACTATCCCTACTTCTGTCGTTTATCTTTCATTTCTCACAGATACAAAACTTCCTCCTTCATGGAAAGTTTGCGGTATCCATTAATTACTGTATTCTGCTCTTCTCAACTTGAAATCCTCAAGATGCTCAGAAGGACATACTGCGATTGCAATGTATCACTCACCATTACCAACCGTAAACATCCTCATGCCTTAGAGTTCATGCTACGGTAATATCAACGTATTCACCGATTTTGCTGCAAAATGCCACAAATGCATATCAACAAAGAAAAGTGATCGTTTATTATTGTTCATATTTCGAGTTCGAGTCTCCGAGTTTGATGAGCAATAAAATAATGGATGAAAACAGATCGAGTTCGCTAATCATTTAAGAAAGGCAGGTAATGAAAAATATACCGAATTCATCGTTTTTTTAATGTGCGACAGGAACTCCTTGGAAGAAACCATAGGTAATTAATTAATCGGATAGAAATCTACCTCAATTTTTTTGGAAGATCAAATTTCAAAATCATCATTTCCGTAAAGTTTACAACTGTGTCGCACGACTCATTAGTGTAGCAATGACGATGAGGAAAAAAAAGGTGAAAGAGGTCAGAAAGAGCGCAATAATGTCGCATGCTGCAATTTTTAGATATTCCGTTCTGAAATACAGAATGCTTCGAAAATGATTCCAGTTAGACTGAGATGGCCCGTAAAATCATAAACCGTCTTATGCGGAAACAGAAATTTCTTTAAAAAAAACTTAAATATGACCGCAACTGTCATCATTTGCAAAGGAACTCCTGTCATCGTTGTTTCCAATCAAATATTTTGAATAGTGAAGTTCTTCCAGAATTGCCAGATTTCCTGTGGAGGTCAGGGCGGGAAAAAATGGAAAACTCATTGATACTCGCAGGAATGACAAACTTTGACCTGTAAGTAGTTGGCAAATCAAATGAATTTTCAATTAAATCATAAAGGTTTAAAAAGGGGCGTATGGATTTGTCAGTATATCTCCCGATTTTTGCTGTCACTACTTATAACTATAAGAGTTACACTACTTATAA
>NW_018108295.1:186133-191145 GCF_000183805.2 Loa loa | reverse complement strand
AATTCCATGTCCGGAGCTCCATAATGTCAACTCAGAAAACAGTACTTCACCGAATAATTGCACACGCTTGGTAACAAGTTCAACACCTAGTAGTCTAAATCAGAAATGAAACTAATAGAGTTTACATTCACGCAACCTAATGAAACATCAGTAAGACCCTCGCAAACAGAAAGCTGTCGGAAACCTGAAGCAGTTTTGTACAGCGTAGGAACGAGTACTTCGATAACTAGAAGCTCTAAGAGAGCAACTAGAACATTCTAGTATTGAAACTGCAATCGAGAGCAGATTGCCACGATGGATATTAAATAAGGTATATTATCAAAGGAACATAGATATATCTTCGTCAATTTCGAAACCTAAAAATTTCCTTGATAACTAGGTCAATGTAAATGAACAGGTAGAAGCAGCTAATTTTCACTTATTCAAGTTGAAAGGAAACCAGTTTTTTTTTCGAATCTCTTTTTCTTTTTTTTAAGATCTCGAAATGGCTGAGATACGTGGAAACATGACGAAAAAGGAAATATTCCTTCAAACTTCAAGCTATTAGAGGAGCACCGTTACCAGTTAAATTAATAAGTTTATGTAGTTCAAATTTCAGATGGATTATTAATGTCGTTATCTTACAAAAAATCTTTATACAGAATTTTCAGCGTGCACTCGTTTCTATTACTGGTTCTGATGACCATATGGACAGTTTTCCACTTTTTTTTTTAAAAGAAAGTTGAAAGCGTAATACTTTACAACGATGAGACCAGATGTGCTTGTCTGAAGATGTACATATTAAAGATATACATATATAAGTGATCCCGAAGTATATGGATCGAAACGGTCATTTCAAAAAGGTTTCTTTCGTTTCTAAATATTAGTATAGTGTTGTAAATCGAGGTACCTTCCGGGTTAAATTCGCAAATATTTCATAGATTCTTTGCGAACTTTTCTCTATAAGGTAAAACTTAGCAAAAGAGAACGAACCTTCCTCTATAAGGTAGGTTCATTCTCTTTTGCTAAGTTTATGGTGATGTGAATGCAAATGACGGTGTTAATGCTAGTAGAATCAGGTTTTTGCTATCAAAAAAGTCAGTAATGGAAATCAAGTCAGTCGTTAAGCGTTGTAGTAAAAACATTTCAGGTGTAGAGTCACGTTGAAATCATTTGCGCAAGTACTCCTTCCACCAATCCATTCTCTCAGTATTATAGATGGATGTGTTCCCCTATGTTATGTAGCGTGTTGGAGCGTGGGTATTGATTTTTATGATTGTAAGAATCAAGAGATAGGCAGGATGTGATGATGTCCTCGATTATTATTTCAGTTTTATCAAACTCTTATCAATAGTTCTGATGAGATTTTTCTTGAAATATTTTCCAAACTTGGAAGAGTTAAGTGTGGAGGGAACCTATGACAGTAATTTTTCACTGATCACACATGTTTCGAATTTATCAAGACTTTAATATTCTTTAATATGAGAAATTTTCGCCGCTGCAATCATGAAGATAGTTGTTGTGATACGTGAATGACAGGATCATTTTGTTGCTTAAAAATTTGTCAATTTTACAATTACAGTATAACATGGCAATTTCCTATGGAATTACAGCAAACCTGTTTCACGAGTTTGTTAAGCCGAGTGGAGGTCGCATTTTAGGATGGGAGCGCTGTTTATTCAACTTTTTTGACGAAAGGTTTTTCAAATTTGGGGAAATTATTCATTTCGTGTTGTAAACGCTTTCTCTCCAAATTTCTAGGTAGTTTTATCTCGTTGATCGACTAATAGAAGTGTTGAGTATGGATGGAATTTTCTAGATAACTGGTGAGTTCGACTGTATCTTAATTTTTTGGACTTTCGTATTATTCGATCGTAAGCAATTTTTATTTTCCTTCAAGATTTTATCATCGAGTTTTAAGATTTTTCAGTGCAGCAACTTGGCTACTTGAAGCAAAACTGTCTTTTGTCAAAACACAGACGCGATTTATTTAAACGGGATAAACTTGGATGGATGATTTTGGCTTTCATGCTCTTATTTACAAAAAATCAAACTTGCTTTTGTCGCGAAAGGTTTGTCGTGAGAAATTGGATCGAAAATATTATTGGAAAACGAAGAGCTTATTTCCTTTAAAGAAGTATTCTTGTATGGTTCGAACCTTTGAGTTGCAATCACGAGCAGCAAATTCAGTAGAACAGTTTATTACAGCCAACGAAATAACGTATGATGATAACCAATACAAAAGTGATGAAAGGAAACAATGCGTTGTAGAGGACGTAGCCTGACGGAAGCATTCGATGAGTGAAACGATGAAGGGAAGTTCGCGGATGTCTGATGTGATGGACAGGGCAACGTCCAGAAAAGGACAAATTGGATAGAGATACGAACCCTTATATAGCAGAGAAGTGGATTTACAATGTCTGTGAGGATACGCATACGTAATGTAATGAAAGGAGATTTACAACACAAAGTTCAAACGGTACATAAATAGAAAGGCTCTACACTGTCACAGTGGTCTTTTTGGCTATTACCATATACATGACAGTTAATATAGATGAACGAGGAAGAGGAAAGATTTAAATATTACAACTCAGTATGAGTCACAGCTACACTGTATAAAATTGCTTTAAATTTTCCGACCATCATCTATCTTCAAAGGATACAATAAATTCATTAGTTTGATGATAAGCTTTCCGCGAAGTAGTTCCAATACAATGCCCCTTACTCTTTCTTCTTTGCTTTCTTTAAACTCCTTTATTCTGACCAACTTCTACATGCCTCGACTAATTCCAGGTTTGTTGATAAGTACAACTTCGCTTATGCGCGGCGTTCTTTTCTCAATGTATTTTGGCGAAACATATTCCCATTGTGTTCGTTCGCTTAAACTAATTAAACATTCTTCCTTCCACATTTTCCAGAAAAGGTCGAGAGTTTTGAGTGAATTCAACCAATGTTTGATGAGTTTTCCCCTGAGATTTGGTTTATGGAGAATGAACTTATCATATTCTTCATTGTTGATAGTCGGTGAAGTTAGCAAAGCATTTGGAGAAAATGAAATCTGTGGAGCGTACTGCTATGCAATCATCGATATTCACATTAATGGTCGCGTGTTGAGGATACTTTCTACTTCTATTATCAAAGTAATGAATTCTCTCTCCCATAGCAGCTTCCTACCGGTAGCCCTTCTCATTGCTGTCTCTGTTAATTCGATCATTCTTCCGTAAATTCCTCCACTCCAGTGGGACTTTGACATTATATTTTTCCAAATTATTCCGCCCCTAGCTAAAACGTTTGCTAGCTCATCGTTATGTTCCTTAATACTTCTATCTACGAATTAGTTGGAATTGACTAGTGTTATTGCTTAAGATCATTTCCGATTAGCCAGGTCCAGCAGTGAATCTCCTCAGGGCGTGTAAGAAGCATTCGGCAGGTAAATTCTCCACTAATTCCAAGTGCACCGCTCTAGTGATAAGACATGTGAATAAAGTTACCCATCGCCTAGCTACGCCGCCATCAACTTTGACGGAAAGGAGGTTCAGATAATCCAAACCAATCTTTGCGAAGTTTGAATCGATTCTCGAGGAAGTGAACACAACTGGTAACATGAACGGTTGAGCGGTCCATGGCTCAACCATGCAAAACCATCCGTTTATTCAAGACTCGTTTGATCTGAGTTAGTCTTTTCAAAAAATCCAAAATATTCGTTTTATTTCTGATAGAATATGCCCTGTTGCCCCTGAAATAAATCTTCATGCTATTGTAATATAATTCGGTTACCGGAGTATATCTCAGAAGGTAAAGTGGGCGTTTGTTATTTTCATCTAGCTCGGAATTTTCTAATCGTCCTTTGGATCTCTATAAAGTTTCATCTTCATCATAACACAAACTCCATTTAAGTACTTCTACTTCAGTTATTCTTCATAATTACACTTGCCTAAAGAGTACCCATCCCGCCAATCTGTAATCGTCAGCAATGAATTACTGTCTTTGTATTGATAACTGTCGCAATCAAGGTAATTTTCTCTTTATTATTGCCCTTATGAATTTAAGAACCCAAACTGACGTTCTTAATAATCTCCACCGCTTATGAAAACGACTTTCATCTATGAGTTGAAATCCTTTAGGAATTTAAATGGTTACCTTGGCAATAACTATTTGTCCCTGTATTCACTGATTTTGAACTCCCATTGCAGTCAGTCAGTTAGATTCTTTTTTATTTAGCCATGTCGGTCCCTTCCACCACAGTTCATAATTTTTTAGTTCTAGTGGATAAGTCCTTTAGCTGCTATGTTGTCTGGATTGTGTTGTAGTGAAACGAGAATTTCGCACTTTGTATCTCTTCAACTCGATTTTGTACAAATCTGGGTAGTAATCTTTAATTGGAGCACTTCGAGACTTTGCGAAGATCAAGGATGGTCTGCTCCTTGAAGTCTATAATTTAATACATATACAGCCACTGCGTAAGCTACAGCTAACTATCAGTAAAAACGTGTATGTACTCAACGAGTTTGGCTGCTAATCGCGGTAGTTCTGTGACATCCGTTGGCCATGCATTTATAAGAGATTGCCATATTTTCTTCTATTGTAACTTTCTTCCGATCTATCAAAAGGTAATACATGCTTTATGGGAATATTATAACCATTCTCACTCTATGAACAGGAGAATCAATCACTGGGATTCAGTTCCGTCATCACCGCTCCTGATTAATAGCGCGTTCTGAAACCCACCAAATATTCCTGCAAGGACTTCCAAACCGTTCTAGTGATCGAATCTAGCTGTATTATTCGCTGATGTCTGTTTATTACCTAAAAAAAAGAATAAATATTGCAAATTCAAAAGCCTTCTGCACAACCATTTTTCGTTGCCAAACAATAAAACAACGAGAATTTCTATAGCAAAATGCAACTTTTACAATAAACGGTACTTCTTTTAGTTTGCAAACACTAGCTAGCGTATTACTGTTGCTGGAGGAAAGACGATTGATCTTCGTAATTATAAAACTTAATGAATTAACTGTCGTAGGAACACGAAA
>NW_018108295.1:183101-185677 GCF_000183805.2 Loa loa | reverse complement strand
AGCTGTTATTATATATTTACTACAAATAAATTTTACCATCGATTGCTCATCGAACAAATCCAATCTACTCTTTCTCGACAACATTACATATATGTGTGTATATCCCTCATAGACATTATAAACCCATTCCACTTGTGCCATATAGGGGGTCATAGTTCATCCGAGTTTATTCTTTTTTCTACTCATCGTTTTGTACATCCATTACAACACATCGTTCTCTTTTTCTATTTGATTTTCCATTGGTTATCTTTCTAAATATTTCGCTGACTTTCATTGAAACCATTCCACACTCAATTTGTTGCTCATGGTTGCAACTCAAAAGGTTCGAACTTCACAGCAATACTTCGTCAAAGGAAGTCCTTCGTTTTTCAATAATATTTTTCATTCAATTTCCATCTGTGCCCTTTCACGACACATTTTCGAGACACGGTGATATTCTCTCACATTGTTTTATAAATCTAACTGGAATATGTTCTTTGTCGACCAGTAAACTCCTTTCACAATCATTTGTTTGCATCAAATAAAGGAAAAACTCAACTTTCACGACATTAACGAGATGAATGCGGACTTATTCAATTTATAAACCTTATTGGTCTTTTGGTGAACCACCCTGAAAATAATGAAATAGTGAGGAAATAAATGAGGAGGGATGGATCGTATTATATTAAGTTTAGAAAGGACATATATGGTTACTAAATGAGATCACAGAAGTGCTGCAGAATGAAAAGATCCTTGGACATGCTTGTCATCCCACTCATTTCGCTCTCTGATCCAATCTTTTGCTCCATTCTTTTTGAAGATAGTACTATTTTTTATGGTAGTATTAATTACGTAAGAGAATTCATAGCATGAATAGGTCCTAAATATAAATACGATAGAGCAGATATTCAGTGCTTCCCAATGAATCACTTCTTGTCACTACAATATCGGGTCTTAGGGAAGGGGATTAATGTACTATCAACATTTATGGTAGTTGGTTTGATTAATGGTTGGTTGATTGGAAGGAAAGTAGGAGAAAATTATTTGCCAATGCGTGTCAATTTAGCTATAACTTAAGTCTAACTTATCCAGGCCTGAATAGTTACTATTCTCGGATACGTGGCAGTGCGACATGATGCTCCCAACTTGTTCGGTCTGCACAGAAACAGTACTGATGTTACCTGATGATGTTGTGAAATCACATCATCTCCAACTTATGTTCCCTGCAGTATAAGAGGTAGTGGAGGTGAGAATGGATAATAGTCTGTATCACAGTAATGAATTTGCATATGTATGAGACTTTTTCCTTTAAAGAGGAAAGTCTGACATTCCTTCAGAAATGGGTAGTTCTGCTAGATTTTTCAGGATTTTCCCCTTGTTTCTGGAGGACTGTTTTCAGGATCTCCCCCTTCATTAACATTCCTAGTTGGGCTGATGAATGAGTGTTTATTGGATAAGTGTGGTCCAGAGTAAAGGATTGTTATGACCTAAGTTATTGTGTTGATAAGTAGCCAGCAATATCCACAAACACTTCACCTTCTTTCATACTACTGCACTGACTCCATATCCTGTAACATTATCTGTTGAATATTTTCTCGATGTGTTTCGCTAAGCCTTAAATCAGCAATTGATCGTTATTTATTTCTCTTGTAGAATGAGGTGAGAAAGAACAGAAAACTATCGGTCATAGCTCACCGTCCAGTCCTGATGTTGCCCTCTTTAGTCTCCTACTTCGTAAAAACGTTTTGCTCGTGCCAATCTGGTGTACGTTTTCTTATCATTATGTCAATCATTGGTTGTTGCACAAATTGCAGTTTGGATTCTCTTTCATATTCAGGGAGTTCGGCGGTTCCGTTTCAGGGGACAGTTGTAAAGATCGTCAGGAGTGTATCATTCCGACCAGTCCTACATTTATTCAACAAACTTTTTGTAGCTCACATAAGGAAGAAAGGAAAGAGAAAATCTAAGATGGATGAAGTACGAGCGGCAAGAAGGAAGGCACGGTATCAAATTCGGAAAATATCTTTACCTATGACTACGAGCAATACGGAATTCTTCTATCGAAAAGCATTCGGTGATATTAACAGACAAATTAGTGAGCGGTAACGACCAGATAATATTTACCTTTACCTTTACCTCCACAACATCGGAGATTTCTTGGATTTGTTTTTCTTCATATTCCAACTCCTAGTATCTATTGTCGGAAAAACCGAAAGAATTTATACATTAAATGCTCAGAATATTTCTAATGATTCATCACTGCATTATTCACCAAATCACATTCCTCAAAATTATCTCCCATACGTTTCTTTGTTATCTTTGTCTAACGGAAATACACATTTTTACCGTTTCCTTTGTATCTAAAGGAATACCCTCTAACGTTCTATGTAAACCACTCCTACTTCTTTATATATATATCCCTTTTTTGTATAAAGGTTTGGTCTGGACTAGTGCTCTTCTATAGTATTCTTATAACAGCCTTTGACTCACGGGCAAGCGATTTCTACTCGTTATTCTTCAATAATCCTCCTGATCAACCCTGTATTATATCAATAAAGCGGTAAAATTTACTCTGCGTCCTCACAACGTATATTCGA
>NW_018108295.1:175515-182941 GCF_000183805.2 Loa loa | reverse complement strand
ACTGCATTATTCACCAAATCACATTCCTCAAAATTATCTCCCATACGTTTCTTTGTTATCTTTGTCTAACGGAAATACACATTTTACCGTTCCTTTGTATCTAAAGGAATACCCTCTAACGTTCTATGTAAACCACTCCTACTTCTTTATATATATATCCCTTTTTTGTATAAAGGTTTGGTCTGGACTAGTGCTCTTCTATAGTATTCTTATAACAGCCTTTGACTCACGGGCAAGCGATTTCTACTCGTTATTCTTCAATAATCCTCCTGATCAACCCTGTATTATATCAATAAAGCGGTAAAATTTATTCTGCGTCCTCACAACGTATATTCGACGTCTTCATAAGGTAAGCCTTTAATTAAAGTTCTGCTTGATCCTAACTCAAGACTAAACCTTCTAAATTTAAACGATTCGATAAAAGGATAATTTTTTCACAACATCTATGGCGGACCATTATGTGATGAAGAAATGGAGAGATTGAGTTGTTAGGCCTTACTTCATTATTTCCATTTATTCAACAATTGATAAGTACTTACTGCAATGACGAGTGAATACGAACAAAAGAGGAAAGAGAACCTTCCGAGACATTCTTCCTGGAGCACTGGATTACTTTTTGTATCACAGCGACGATTAGAGCGTTGTACGCCGAAGTAGCAATATTAGCAGTAATATTAGTGTTTGTTTCTAGGAAAAACTACATTCTTTCCTGTCATTTGAGAGAAAGGCGCGTTAGGAATGTAAATGATTTTTGAGTTTGCAGTCATTGCAAATCAGTTGAGCATATTCCTGTTTGGTAAATGATCTTGAACTACTGGATATCGTTAAACTAGTGTTCAAAGTCGTATTCATACATTTAAACGTAAAAGGTCGCGAGCAAAATTTCTCTTCCTCAAGTTATTTTTCGTTATTTTCATTGTTAGTTGCAACTTATTTTTGTGCTTTTACACTGTATTCAAATATCCTTAAGAATTGCAGTTATGTATATTGCTGTCATGAAGTCGAAAATGTTTTAAACGGAAATTGCGCTCACGCGAAAAGATTAATCCAAAAGATGAGCAATTTGGAATGCATTATTGAACATATATCTTTTACTAGCATCTGTTTGAATACGGAGGTAACTTTCATATGGACACACTTTTTAGAGGGCTGCATAATAATGTTTCAGATGTTCACTGCACTATGGTGGATAAGCTGTTTACCACCAATAAAAGGAATGGCATTTACTGATGTGGCAAGCTGAAATTAAAATGTCATTCATTTAAATCGTTTCTGTATGTTTGTGAGTTCAACTGCTACAACACTCCCAAAAGTGTGACTGGAATTGAATATTCTTTACCTCTTCATGAAATTGCCTGTTCTCTTCCAGGATGGCATTGTAAGCAAACTTTTTCCAGTGCTGAACATGTTAGCGGAGCATCCAGGAGTTTTTCCGAGCTGGCTTAGACTTATACTATACTTACATATACTTATATTATACTTACAGGACTTACATATTAGGACTTACATACATTTACCAATCGTGAATGTCGTTATTTAGCTTATCGATCTTCTAGCTACTGGATTCATAGCAATGAATCAAAGGCAATCGAATAAATTCGTCACTTTGTGTTTCTCACAAAAAAGTTGAAGTTTGTTTTCATTCAGGATTTTGATGCAGAAGTTCTTGGTCCAAATTCACAAGAAATTTCTAATGTAAAGTCTACCAGTTAGATTTCCTAAAGATATCCATTAGATGGAAAAATTTCGGCTGATTATCCAGGGCTATTTGCACTGTTTGGATCTTACTTCTTCGAAGAATACGAGGAAGGCGATGACATGTGCAACTATATCGATTACATTGAAACGTAATGAAAGCAAGAACGGAACTTTGCTTCGCCGAAATTTATTAAATGAACTAATGAAGCAATTCTCGTTCTTTTCTGGACTTCTACAGTTCGAAGTATTGGTTCTCCTATTAATAATGCCGCAAGTAACTGCAGTATATCACCTTAAAAAATGATAATTCTCGGTAATACTTGAGGAAGAACTAAGAAGGAGCTTCGGTCAGTATCCATTTAATATTCCTCCCTAATATTTTTGGTCCTGAATAGTCTCTGGAGTCACAGCTCCACCTTATCCACTGATTAATCTTTTTTTCATGTTGACTGCTGCAATTCTTGTCTTACGCTTGTTATGATTGCTGTTTGTGGTTTTCTGTTGTGGCCTTTTTCCAGGAGGCTAAGATAGTAACAAAAACCATGGTCTGAATAAAATTTGTAATTTATGTAATATTGCTCTATTAAATTTAATTATAACTCGAAATTAAAACCCACTACTTCACTTTTTAATCCTGGAGGTCTAAATTCATAGCGTAATATTGCACCTACCACATATGTTTGTCATAATATCTACAGAAGATGTGACTTAGGAATCGGCAGGAAAAGGAATTCAAGACATTCATTATGATTCATAACGAACCGACAGTCAACATGAAGGGAATATTAATCTTATCCTTTTCCTCACACTTGAGCAGAATGTTTTAAATCGTAATAATTTTGCACATAACAGCATATCCCTGAGCAGTACAAAAACGCGATTTATACAAAAACTTAAAACGGCAATGAATCAGAAAAAGACGAAATATCATTATCAATAGAAATTATTCAGTGTGGGTCAGAATCAATAAAATCACAAGCTACTGACAAAAACCACGGAAATTTTGGGAAAAATAAGCGTAATAAATAAAACGCAAATAATGCGCATGAGCGTAACATACAAAAAGAACAATTTACTTCTTTACGGTGTTATTCTTTTCGGATCGCGCGGAAAAAGGGATGCCAAACGTACATTCCCAAGTCCGAGAAACAACATCGTTACACGTTCCAATCCTGAAATGTAAAAATAATATCTTGAATGTCTGAAAAGCGCCAAGTGTTACTGGAAAACAAATTACGTACCGATACCACCTCCAGCATGTGGCGGACAGCCATACTTGAATGAATCGATATAAGCTCGTATCTTTTCCAAGTCAATTTGGTGATGTTTAGCTCTTTCAGTTAATAAAGATGCATCATGGATTCGTTGAGCGCCAGATAATATTTCTTCACCTGAAATTGCGATCGTTTCACAAAGCGAATTATTATTCATACAATCAGTAACAATTTTCAGTATTCGAAAATTTTTTAGCTGTTCGGTATATAGGAAAGTTCAATTTCCTCATTTTTTTTCATTCTATATATGAAAGTTTTTCTCATAGGAAAGTTTAACTTTTTTCAGATCATTCTCGTTGCTTGAGGGAAGCGAAAACGACCAATTTTTTAGCGTTACATTAAAAAAACATGAATTCATCAAAAATAAATGTTAAACTTACAAGATTACGTCTTCGTCCACTACAATTAGAAGTGAAAATAAAGACAGTCACAAGCAATGACTGTCATATAAGTTATAAGCTAGAGCTGTATCTACTAATTATCCAAGTCTATCAAACGATCATATTAAGAATACACCTCACCTCTCATAAACATATCGTAACTGTTGGAGTACTTTGAATCCTTTGCATCTGGCATTGTATAAAATGGACGAACTGCTAATGGGTATCTGTCGAGTACGTAAAAATCGGTATGGTATTTTTCTTTCACCAACCTACCTAAAAATCTTTCTACCGGAGTACTTAAATCGTCTTCATCTCCTATTTCCACACCATTCTCTCGCAACAGCTTAACAGCATCCGAATATCTGAAATTTAGGCCATAAAAACTCATCAGTTTTTGGCATTTTTGCACTGTACGTACCAATTCTAAATGCAATTAATGCGTGCAAAAGTAAACCAAGTGACAGCAACATTAAATGAAGGTTATCGCAGTACATCTAAAACAAACTTCCCTATACGTGAAGCTATTGGGGCTACTAATACCACAATCTCATATGCGAAAAACCTCATATGCAAAAACGTAACCAACTTGAGTATAACGGCAGGCTCAACGAATTCAAATGGTTCGCAGGGATACTGTTTGCCAACTGTTTCGATTTCATACTTGAATTTCGCTTTCAAATCTTTGAATATATCGATCATAACAGCAGCAATCATTTCAAGAACCTGGAAATCAATTTTAAGGAGAGTCCTCGACAGAAAACTTCGTATCGCTACCTTTATCTCTTTTCCATATCTTAAATGTATTACCATATTTCACAATCCGAAATAAATCAACCTCATGGTAGTGGAATTTAAACGCCATCTCAATATCAAGGCCAACAAATTCTGTTAAATGTCGATGAGTATTACTGTCTTCTGCACGGAAAACAGCGCCAATAGTGAAAACCTGTAGAACAATTAAAATAATGAAAACCTGTGAAATGATAGGAGCGCGTGGTGATGAGAGATAAATTTGAAAGACAAATTAAATTATGATTAACAGTCTTTGAAAACTGCTTACTCTGTCGAAATCTGCAGCGATTGCCATTTGTTTATATAACTGCGGTGACTGAGCAAGATAAGCAGAGCCTTTAAAATAGGAGACCTGAAAGAAGAATGATACTTCAACCGAGTTCGTAAGAGAATTGCAAGGGAAAGACTAACCTCAAAAACATTTGCGCCTCCTTCGCTCGCCGCAGATATGATTTTCGGCGTATGTATTTCCATGAAACCGCGCTTCTTTAAAGTGTTTCGGAACAACTCACAGACACCATCTTGTATAGAGAAAATAGCATGACTTGTCTGCGTACGGAGATCCAGTACTCTTAACATTAACAAATACTTTCTAGACAAATTTATGTACTATCCCTATCATGAATCATAATTGTAACAATGCATTCTCTGACTAACGACGATGAGATTCAATTAGCGAAAAATTTTGAGGTGCTAAGCCTTACTTCACAAGTACTCTGTGACGTAAATTTTTGAGCGATAAAGTTAATCTGGCAAGCAATATTCTCTTCGGCAACGGAGGAACCAAAGGAGAAGTAGAACCAACTAGTTAGTTGGCTAAATCATTCAGCTTAAATATAAACTGAAAAGGACCTGTTATCCAAACGTGTATCGAGATTCACAACAGATAAAGATGATTCTTCGGTATTTTTGTCTTCCTCTTTAAGTCGAGCAGCATCCTCTATCTGCAGTGGTAAGCGTGGTTCTGCTGCGCTAACAACGAACAACTGTGTGACGTGCAATTCGACCTCTTTCTGTGTACAGCTAGTGATTTTTTGTTCCACTTTTTTCACGACACCTCGAATATCAATAATTGATTCCTAAAAATGGTTTGGAAATTGGGAACGCTTACTTACTAAGAGGTGCCGGGGAAAATGTATTCGCATGCAAATTTTACCTTCGAAATGTTTCCAACAAACTTCAGCATTTGTTTGCTAATCTCTTCCCCAACGAACAACATTCCCTGTATGGAACACATTCGCTGACGGATAATAATGAAGCACGTTTTCCCTTTTATTCTCGACGTGTGCAAACGGCCCCGAATCCAAATCTAGAAAACCCCACAGTCAAACTCCTAAGGCTAGCAAATACTTTTCAATAATTTTTTAATATAACTCCAACATAGTATTCTTCGCTAATAGCATAAGATGCACGAGGAATTTTGAGGTCCTAAACTTTATTTCACATCTCAGTAATTTGCAGTGCACATTCTCGATTGATAAAGTTATTTTTTTATTTGAAATTCATTCAAATGAATGAATATCCAATTCAGATTCCCGTGTTTCTGTACGATCAGCCAAAGCTATCTTTAATAAACCAATTTAAACTTTCAACTTCCAAACATTGTGACGGTACATGGTGATTAGTGTGACTGGAAACTACAACACAGATCAGCTCATGGTCTACCAAATTTCGAAACGCAATATCCTTACGACATGTATTTTTTAAATACACGTACAAAAACTGCTCAAAATCTATGTCACAGCCTACCTCCTGTCCTTCTAAACTCGCCAAGACGTCTTTAACATCAGTGAAATCCAATTCCCGTCGCTCAGCAGACTGTATAATTCCATAGGTACCATAGCGACCTTCCGAGACGTCTTCCTCCACTTCTTTCACATTCTCTTCTACACATGCAGTTGCATGCTAAACTTTCCATACTGTTAGTAAAGTTATAATTAACGTCTGCACAGTATCCAATATAAAAGAATAAACGTAAAAAACGATGTTAGATAGTAAACCTCAGCCTTCTTTTCCAGTTTCTTTTGTTGCTTTGCCAATTTGTTTAATTCTTTTTTTGATAGTTTCTTTTCACTTTCAGCTCCATTCAGTCCATCTTTATTCGTCATCTCGGATCGACCTCCTGAAATCATTTTAGAAGCAAGGTGCAATGAGAGCGACATCATAAAGGAAGAATGATGGATATATATATATCGATTCAATAAACCAATCGATCAAACCATCCGTTACCTCACTTTCCAAGACTGTCAGTCTACGGAACCCTGAATGCAAGGGAAAACCAGATGTAAGTACGTCCACATTTCTCTAGCCGGCTACCAAACAGCACATCCCCAGAAAATAATAAAGACTGGGCACCAGGCCTACGATAGTTCGTCTGAGTCAGAGATGGTCGATCGTCATGCCGGTCGCTATGAAAACTGTGATTCAGTCGTATACCATATTAGAACTGGTTACAAAACATTTACGTGTTACTTGTTACGTGTGGTATGAATAGTTGGAGGAAGTGTACTTTGTATTTGGGTAAAGATGCAGTGAAAAGTGCTCGCCACGAATTTCTACTAGACAAAACGAGAAAAAGCCAGGTATACGGTAGTGTGGTCTTCAGGTGTGTATTAGCCTGGATCTCTTCGATCTGATCGCCACCTTTTTACTTGATTGGAGTGTACCTCACCATTCTCTCTCTCTTCATTGAATCATCTTTCTATATTAATGTACGTAAAGTCTCTGGAAAGCGATAGAGCACTTATCATTTAATCGATAACAGCAGCAGTTATCCACGAAATGTTCATGAGATATATCCGAGATTATAATCACGTCACTCTTAGAAATTTCACCAAAATTCCTCACAGTGAAGTTTACATTAGAGTGAATAGCTTCCAGAGGAGTATAAATGACACGAACACAATGACTATGGAAAGCCTAAATTAGGAACAATGCCAAACGATTCCAAATTAAAAGTTCATTCTCATCCCACACTCTAACATTATCTTCAAAACCGATTGACAGTCACCAGCGAACATTTTCTGGTATCAGTTTGTATTTAGAGCAAAAAGTCTTGCATATACGAAAATGCGATATTGACAGATGACTGTCGGATGTTTCTGAGAATCATCGGGGAGGAGAGTAATGCTTCCTTTCCTGCTTTCCGGCTTTTCTATTTTACAAATACCACACGATCGATCCACTTTTTCATTCCTCTCTAGCAGCAACAACATCGACCTATGGATGGAAAAGTGATGAGTTTGAAAAGGATTATTAGCAAGAGAAGGACTAGTACTT
>NW_018108295.1:166653-175145 GCF_000183805.2 Loa loa | reverse complement strand
TGACTTTTACTGCTTTTATGGGAAATATCAGCATGGTTTGTTTTCCATTCCCTTGCATAGATGCTTCATCCTGACTTAAATTCCAGATGGCCAGTTCATTTCCAATATTTCTTCTTGCATCTCAAACAGTCTTTGTCTGCACATTATCGAATGATAAAAGTAGTTTGAAGATGACATCTAGTTTTCTTTTAGCTTTATTTTGCTAGAAAAGGAATGAAAAGTTTTTCAAGAAATAAGATATATCTACGACCCTATTATCAAACTTTGAATAATACTATCATTACTGTGAGTAAACATAAGAAAACATTCTTCTGAAAACATTCATTTGTTGACTGATGTCGGTTAAAGTACTGCGAAGTTAGGGTATATAAGCTTGCAATGCATGCAAAAAAATATAAAATATGCAAGAACCCGTTGAGGACGCTTTTGATACAGTTCTTGGTTACATAATAGGATGCGAAGATATAAAAGAGACAGTATCGTCATATTTGTAAATTGCTTGAAGAAGACTTTTTTCATTGGAATGGCTGAATGGAAATGGAAGGTTAAAATAAACACATTTGTTTATTGTTATTTCTTGCAAAAGAAAACTTAGTCTCATCAAAAGTTTTCTTCAAGGTTGGTTTTGATTTTAATCCACTGTCTTTTTTTCCGATTTTTTGTTTTATTGGTTTCAAATTCGGCTATAACTGGCAACTGATCAGTTATCGATGGAGTGGTGGTTTCTGAATTGATTGAAGTGATCTGTGACGGTGGAGACATCACAAATATTGCGTCAGGCGTTAGTAAGGCTTGATTTGATTGTTGGAGACCCGGTCCTACCATGAATTCTATTTGGGTTGGGATAAAATCGATTCACCGTTCTTTCGTAGACAGGATTGTTGAGAGATTAATAGAGATGATCATCTCTTTTTTTAGCAAAAAAATAATTCACCGTTCTGTTCGATATTCCTTCTCTGTTGTACCTGTCTCGTCTTAACATACCATCGGAATTGGATCGGTGATAACGTCCATAACAATTGTTTTTGCTACAGATTCAATAATATCTTCACTTTGCTGATCGATATTTCCCTTCAGAATTCTCTTGCGAATAAATATATTTTCGTCCGCTGCAACTTTTCCATTTTCGTCATTCAACATTACAGTGAACCCTTCTTCCGATATCTGCCAATTGTTGGAGATGAGAACATTTGATGTCACTGTATCTATTATCCGCACTGTTTCCGAGTTTCGTCGTGAACATTTCCTTATTTCTTCATTCACTTCCATTATTGGATGTATCTTTTCAACAAATTCATTCGGGTACGATTCCAGCTTATGCAAAACTGTTTATTTGAGCATGCTTAGTAGTTCTTCCAATCTCTTTGGATTTTGTTTCGGAAACCTTATCTTGAGCAAAGGGAGAATAATTCAAATCAGCAGCTTTCGTAATGTTTACTACTGATGTCATTTTGTCCACCTTCTGATTCGCAGAAGACTGAGATTCAACAGAAGTTAGGCTGGATTCAAGAACTTGATGAATGTAATTATATGGATTTAAATCCTTAACATTTGTTCTTAGACAGCTAAAATTCTCGATACTATTAGGACAGACATCGGGTAACTTATGCTTTGATTCGTAATATCGAGTATTCGCCGCTAACTTGAAAAGTTCCAAACTTCGGTTTAATTTCAAATTACTTAGTTGTGAGAATCAATTACCAATCGCTTTTCGTGCTGATAAAATAGCTTCGAATTCAATTAATATCGTGGCAGAATTTGTAGGCTTTTGGTATTTTAGCTTTTTTTGAGTAGTTTTAATTTCGAAATCATTGGGATGCAATCTTTTCTGCCATGTATTTTTAGAGATCAAAGTTTTTCCAGCTGTAGTTGATTGTGCATATTCAGCCAGAACAACAGGACCATCTTTGATATCTTTCAATGCGGAGTGATTATCAAGATCACATTTAAGAAAACTGATACAGCTGTAGCAGCAAGAGCAATCGCTCTCAGTGTCATTATTGCTGCCAGACCGAGAGTCATCATCTTTGACAATACTGCTGTTTACATGGTGATTTTTACCACTACTCATTGTTGATCGTTGACATCGTAAAAAGAAAATATTTTCAACCATGACGCAGCATTGTTGTACCTCATTAAATTGGCTTTCGCTTAAGTTGGTCGACCACATTTTCGGGCGCGTTCCGCTGCCTCATAGCACTGTCATACAATACTCTAAAATCGATATAATGTTAATTCGTCGCACATTGATCGAATCGCAAGAATATCTGTGTCATAACTGTATACAATTACAATGTACAGTAGAAAGGCTTTTCAATTTGTGCAGGAAATAGTTATGACCTCGGAGAGCTGTTATGAGAAACACATACGTTGCGTTTCTCAACAATAATGTATCATGTATAAGGAACTTGAGATAGAGAAAAGGAGACTGGGTTCCGGATAAGGCCCTATGTGGTTTAATTTGATGGCATTAATTAAAATTCTAGAAAAGTGGGTTTAATCACAAAGTAAAGTTTCATATTTTGACCGCCAACTGTAAAAGGCAAGCTTAACATTAAATAAACATTGCTTTTTATGTGCCTTTTACGAGAAATCAGTGTTAATTGGGACGAATAAGTTTGCCTATCCGGTTTTACTTATTTAAACTTCGGGAAATGAGTTTCTATTACCACAAGTTACTTTGTTTCCCTTCTGTTAAGGTACCATAACCTGGACTTACAAATTAATTGCTGCAATAATTTATGCTAGGTACACTCTTAAAGGGTATCTATCCTATTTACTTATTTAATCCACGATCGTATCATTCCTAGATTCATTATATAGTAAATAGTTACGTTGATGCTTATTAACGATTTTATATAATATTAATTAATATTTACTGTTGATTTTTTTATTTATAAAAAAAAGGGATCTCGGTTTGTTGTTAAAGAATAAATTTGAAAAGATTTACACACTTCTGAATTTTTTCCACTGAAATTACCACCACTTCCAACATCCATTGGCAACGGCAATGAGTCACACTGACTCTCCATGCTGACTGATTTTTTCTGCGTATTCTTGGAAACTCTTTTGATAAATTATTTGTTTGTTTGTGAGTTAAGATTAATGTCGATTTATTGCAAAAACAAGAAGATTTCAGCGGATTCTGTCTCCGTCCATTTATCTGTAATCTTGTTCAAATGATATTAGACTCCCGCGAATCACCATAACATTTACAGAAGAACTCAGTCGTTCAGGATGAATCAAAAATGAAGATAGAATGAATTGAAATGAAATATTTGAATGATTGAAATTACGATTAATAAGAGCAAAATGAGTACCTCATCACATACTTCTTTGTACGAAGAATACAGTAATGCAATGGAAAATATAGGCAGCCATCAAATCAGACTCGTTATCATAGGCCAACAATCCAACATTACATATTTGATTTTAGCAAAATGCTTTTCAATTTGTCGCCATTGTTTTAACATTCTTCTTTTCCTGAATATGAAAATTCTGCCATCCCATCATTCATTAACAAAATGATTGAGAAAGTAGAATCTACCCATAGCGTTGATATTAAGCAAGGCAATTAAAATGCAGGATTTCTCTTCGTTTCAATATTTGACATTTGAGAGAATCGGAAGTGCAATTATTCTATCACCGGAAAGAATGAAATCCGCGATGTTGCTATTTAGAATCACGTCCTGAATACATCTTACGCAGAAAGCTTCTAGAAAAAAAAAAAACTGATAATTGTTTATGATATTGGCTCTTTTCGAAGAAATGTTAATGGTAACATTAAACAATTACTGGTAAAGCGTTAAACAATCACCAGTAGAATTTGAAAAAAGTAAACAAATGAGCAAAAGTTTTGAAAAATTTTGCAGAGAAGTTCTGGCAAAATTTTTTCCCTAACTCGTTGTAATTCCGAGCACTCCAAGAACTCTCAGGGTAATTTCCTGTCAAATTTCCAAAGCTATTCCCAAATTTCAAAATGAATAAATTCTTATTCATTTCAATATAGCGTAACCTTTCCTGTATACTGATATCTTCTTTCTTGAGATTAGTGCATGCATACAAATACAACTTCTCTCACAGTTACAATATAACCAATGATAACGAATGATTCACAATCCCGAAATATTGCAATCTGATCCAGCAAATCCATTGCACCAATGCAAATTGCAATGTAAATTTGTATTTCTTATGAAATAACTGATAGAACCTTAGGATGAGTTGTAAAAAAGCAAAGATTTATCAAAGATACGTGAAAGAAGGAATGAATACTGTAAAAAGTTAAGTGATGAAATTTGGAAACAAAAAAGCAAACAAACGAGATAATCTCTGGGAACGAGCAAATCTTGAGACATGATCAATAGTCTTTGATTCTCGTTCCACATTTTCAGGTTGACAAATTTATATCAAATGCCACTATCACCGTCTTTTCAGAAAGAGGAGTTAAAATTGATCAGTTCTTTTTAAAAGTAATATCATTTTTTTTCGTTCTCATTTCGTGATGACTTTACTTTTCCTGTTATGGCACAAATTCGGATGTGAAAAAAGTCATGAAAATATTTATTGTGGAATTTGTGGAGAAATGATGGAAATAAAAACGAAAGAGGTTTAGTGAGGATTCAATGGAAGCAGAAGTCGATAACATTAGAGGGAAGTAATTTAATTTAACTCTTACTATCATTTCTTTTTGCATCGATCCAAGACTCTTACAAATCAAAATTCAATGCAAAAACTTGAACAATTTAAATTATAAGTTCCGAAAATTTAAATTCTTGGCTCCAATTATTTGCTTTAAAGAGAGGCTCGTTTAAAATGTAATGACTTTCTTTTTTCTTTTTGTCATGGCATAAATTTGGATGTAAAAGAAGTGATGAAGATTTGTTGTGCAGTTTATGTGGACTTTGGCAGTTTTATATTTCAAGAAATGATTCAAATTAGAAGGTTTGAGCATTTGGCCACTAAGGGAAACAGAAAAGACTTATCAGATATGTATGTGAATGAAGGAGAGCATTTAATGTTACCGGTATGAATAAAAATTCTAAAATGATATTCGTAGTCAATTTTTAATAGTTATTTAAAAATTTATCGGAAATAAACTGTGGAAAGTTCGATATTTGAACGAATTGATCACTGTAGCCATGTGTCATTTCATTCGGGACCACTGTCATTTGTCATCATTTTAAGATCAATAATAAAAATTTATAAGTTGGTAGTAATTAATGCTAACGAAGATTCCAAAATGTTATGCACAAATCCATGTTTTAGAAATTTTAAAAATTATGGGAACAAAAATTAGGATGAAATTAAACAGTTCGTACTAATAGACTGAAAAATAAAGAGATAGTTATAAACCGGAAATTTAACCAAAAAAGCAGTATTTAATATAATTCTGTTCTCATAAGCAGCTACTACTCTTCTCATTACTTAAGAATGTCAAATTTAGGCTCAATTACCACCCTTATCCTTTTCTTATAAGACTCTGAAAAACGATACGTAACATTCCATGACATTATGAAATAGTATTACATTTGCAAAGAAACTCCAAAATGACATGTTTTAAAAAATAAAAAACAACCTCTTAAATGAAGACATTTCCATAGATGAATTGTCAATTTGATAAATGTTCTTCCCACCAAGGAAATCTTTAAGAAACATTTAAAAGAACGAGAAAAATTGGTGAGTGCATTACTACGTTGACAAACGTGCAATACCCGGACATACGACAGAATGAGTGCTTGTGATGAAATTGCATTCCGAAAAATTTGAAATTGAAAATAAAGAGCATACATCTTTTAGATATAGCAACCAAAGAGTAATTTGGAACGATATCGGCAAATACAGTATATTCTCTCACCCATAAGTTTCTATTTATTATTTTTGGATGGAGAAAATAAAAGATAAGGTAGTGTGGATGATGACAGAAGCCAGTGAAACTGACCAGAAAATACTGGAACCATCACCAATCATGTGGGCAGAAACAATGGGATCGTGGGAAACTGAGGAAACACAACTCTTTCAACTATTGCAATCGCAACATTTTTTAATTTGTGTTTTTTTTCGTTTGTGATTTTATTTTTTGTAACAAGATTTGAAAGGACGGAAAATGAAAGCCATGTGAAATGAATATAATGGTGAGAGTGGAGATGTCAGTCCCTGGATTCGGTGTTCTTCTATAAACAAAGAATTTGGACTGAATTTCTTGTCTCTTTTATATGAATGATTCATTCTGAAGTAGGCAAGAGCAACTTTTGTGCCAGATCGTACCCATATCAAGGTATCCAAGCAGGTATCCAAGATGGACAATCTCTAGTCGATAGAATAATGCAAGTAAAAGAAATAGAAAATTAGATCCGTAACTTCGGGATAAGGATTGGCTCTAAGGACTGGGCCGGTTGACATGTTTTGATGAGTAAATGAATAACGTGAAGCATAGCGGTTGCTTTTAGTCACGAAATTATATCAGCTACTCACCGCCTAGAGATTGTCGGCACTTCTCTCAAATGAACAATCAGAGAGAAGTAGTATTGGTCAATGCAACAAACGGTGACCATTGCTGAATTGAATGGATCTCCTTAGGTTACCGTGAATATTTCAGGAGCTAACTGGATCAGCTACATCATGGCCAAATCATGGCCAAACGTACCAATCAAGTATTGCTCCTTTTTGAGCTCTCAGTCACTGCTAGTGTCCACCATAGGTTGTAGAGCAAGTATATTTCACTTTGTTTTTCTATAGAATTATAGCTAGTCTTTCAAAAGACAGAAGCTATAAGTCAACTTAAAGGTTTGAAGTTTTTCAGGTAATTATTTGGACTGGGCTTTTTTATTTTGTTCTCAGTACATGAGTTTTAGTTCCTATCGATAAAGATCAGAAACAGAGTGGAAACCAACTAACATAGAAGAGGTTACAGATGAAATGATGGATGAGTATTTTGCGGACACTAGCAGTGACTGAAAGTTCAAACACTGCTAGTGTCCACCATAGTAATAAACAGGAGAGATCTATTAGGTTTCAAATTATTTGGTGAGAAAATAAATGAAATTCGAGATAATGTGGCCATTCGTATCAATGAATCCACAAGTATTTACTGTAAGTATACACATTTAAATTGTTGGCTTTTTGTATAACTTTTTCAGATATTTCCTTTCATTATAAATCATCTAAAAAGTAAAACATCCACTTGAGGTCTTGTAAAACTCTCAAACTATAGCAAAAAATTTATTTTATTATTATTATTATCATTATTATTATTATTATTATTATTACTATTATTACTATTACTATTATATTTTGAAATTTGTCAAAATCGTAGGGTCGTCATGTATGTTACATGATTGACTGCTGGTCAGTGTGAATGATTGAAGTACTCAGGAAGAGTATCTTTCAACTGTGATATACTGACAAGAACTGGTTTCAAATCTATCTTTGTAACTTTTAGATTGAAAATTTTCATTCAGATTGAAGATTCCAAAATCATTGGAAAGGACTTACAATTTCAAGACCGTATATGGTCTTTGTTGCTATGGTGATCCAAGTGACTTTTTCTGGTCGAAGAATTCGGTGATTATTGCGGCGATGATATCCCAAAATTCTAGAGGATCTCAAGCCTACACTAACATCAAGGAAATCAATAATAAAGGAAATTCCCACTAACCAAATAGAAAAAGTATATTTTTGCAAGGAAAATTTCGGATAAGTAGGAGGGGGGAAATGGAAAGATACAGGTACCTGTAGCATATTAGATCTCAAAAGCTGATATGGAGAGTCGTAACATTAGTATTATCAATAACTATGCAGATTTAATTAGAAAAACTGAATGAAAAGGTAAACTTAAGGGTCGAAACATTAAAAAAATACTGAAAAAGAACTAATCTCAATTCACTAGGAATCAATAGTGAATAATTTAAAGTGGAGAATTTTAAATTAAAAGTTGTGCCTTTCCTTATATTAATAACAGAATAGCTGTTCCAAATAATTTTTTGACAACTGTCCATCACACTTTTGTTGTGAAAAAAATTATTCCTTTCCTTTACCGAGTCGTTTAGACTTGGAAGGTTTAGCCTTGAGTTAAGAGCAAGCAGAACTTTAATTAAAGGCTTACCTTGTGAAGACGTCGAATATACGTTGTGAGGACGCAGAGTAAATTTTACCGCTTTATTGATATAATACGGGGTTGATCAGGAGGATTATTGAAGAATAACGAGTAGAAATCGCTTGCCCGTGAGTCAAAGGCTGTTATAAGAATACTATAGAAGAGCACTAGTCCAGACCAAACCTTTATACAAAAAAGGGATATATATATAAAGAAGTAGGAGTGGTTTACATAGAACGTTAGAGGGTATTCCTTTAGATACAAAGGAAACGGTAAAAATGTGTATTTCCGTTAGACAAAGATAACAAAGAAACGTATGGGAGATAATTTTGAGGAATGTGATTTGGTGAATAATGCAGTGATGAATCATTAGAAATGTTCTAAGCATTTAATGTATGAT
>NW_018108295.1:133725-166633 GCF_000183805.2 Loa loa | reverse complement strand
AAACGAGTAGAAATCGCTTGCCCGTGAGTCAAAGGCTGTTATAAGAATACTATAGAAGAGCACTAGTCCAGACCAAACCTTTATACAAAAAAGGGATATATATATAAAGAAGTAGGAGTGGTTTACATAGAACGTTAGAGGGTATTCCTTTAGATACAAAGGAAACGGTAAAAATGTGTATTTCCGTTAGACAAAGATAACAAAGAAACGTATGGGAGATAATTTTGAGGAATGTGATTTGGTGAATAATGCAGTGATGAATCATTAGAAATGTTCTAAGCATTTAATGTATGATAAATTCTCTCGGTTTTTCCGACAACTTTATTGTATTTTCTCATTGTGCGACTTCAAAAGTTCTCTAACAGCAGATTTTCGCTTATGGTAGCAGAAATCTTACTACTTACATTGACAATGATACCTTCCAATGAAAATGAAAGACTGGTGGAGGGAGATTTGTGGGGAAAACTAAAATAATCGTTTCAACAAAGAGTTAAGGTAACGAAATAACATCGAGAAACCGTATAAGGATAAGTGTACAGAAGCAATAAGTTGTTAAATCCGATTTCAGAAATTTGCTGATATCAGCACAGCATCGGAATCTCTACGCGGACGTTGACAAATATGACTATCACACCCAAACATTTCAAGCTTTAAGCTTTCAAAATGGAGCACCATTGAATGCTGCAGCAGGTAACATTGATGGACCGTGAAACAAAATTAAGCGTTAGCTGTGCAGGACGATAAACATCGACTTCTCTTATCGCATTTGTATATTTGGGGCAAACCATTATTTTATGGTCCAAATTTCCGCCATGGGAAAAGCACTGCAACGACCTATCTGCACCGGAAGCTCTATCGTGCAATAATTTGTAGTTCCTTCCACCGTAGGTTCGTTGAGTGGCAACATTTAGTATGTCCATACATCTTTTACGAAAAAGAATTAAGTCTTTCTCGAGTTCCTTCTTTACTTCATCAGCATAGTCGTAACAGGCGTAATAAAAAACTATATTTTAAAACACAGTATAGTATCGAGAATTAAAAGCGGCTACCTGTTTGCCCAGCAGACAAGTTATAGGCCAACGGAATATGTTCTGCCAGAACCTTATACCTACTATTCTATTTAAATAAATGAATTAAATCAGTTCAGATAGGATAGTACTCACACCGCAGTATATCCTTTCTCCTTGTCAACTCACATTACCTTACTTTATTAGTCGAAATATGAAATCCACTTACAACTGCAGTCCATATTCACAATCTGGTGATGCAATAAATTCATGAATACTACCGCTGCCAATATAAATTATGACTGCAGCACGTTGGTTTAGTGCTACGAGAACTACACCATGTTTACCAATCAATAAAGTCGCAGTGGAAAGAATAAATTGTTTATCCCATAAAATAATCATGAAATTATCCATAACTATATTAACATGGTTGATGATGATCAGCTTCAGAACAGTAACAATCTTCATCATTATGATATTACCAGTTTGAATTTTGTGTTGAAGCGCCCCACTCCTGTTGCTGTGCGGTGTCCAGCTGCACGGCTCGCTCCGTTTCTTGTGCCCAATCACTCACAGGTTCGACCATGCTGAAGTCCAACTTTTTCGCTGGTTCGACGCCAGCTATTGTTTGGTACTGAAACTATTCAAATAAAAAGTCTGCAAAAAAATTGACTGAAATTTTGCACGAAAAAGTAACTTCAGGGCAGAAAAAAATGGCGAAAAAGATACAAGCAATATAAGGAAAATATACCAATGAAAATTTTTATAAGCTAACAACGTTTTTACACAATAGTTGCATTAAACTGAAAAATGAAAAAACAAATCAAAGGGAGTAAGAAAAGGAATTAAACAAATACCATTCCAATGGATCTTACAACCTCATCAATTTTTGCGACCTCAGGAGGAGGGACCCCAGGCCAAGGCTCCTTTACTTCACGCGTTTCTACCAGTTCTTCTTTTTCTTGTTCTTCTGGGTTGCGATAAAAATATAAGTCAGGCATGATTTCCTTGTCATCAAGTATAAATCCTGTCTGCCGTGTCATCTTGCCCTTAATAAGCAAAACTTCACGAGCCAACAGCCACCACATCAATCCTATTGATTGCACACCCTGTAAAGCAATCAAGTAATCCAAAAAACGATGGTAAAATTTTTGAAAGTTAGGACGTTAAAGCATCCGCATACATATATTATAAAAAAGAAATGAGTACAAAAGTTACTTTAACAACTAACACAAACCTTATTATTGCACGGTATTGCAATGTCGATAAATTTCAACGGTGAATCCGTATTACAAAAACTAATTACTGGCACACCAACATATGATGCTTCCGTTACCGCTTGGTGATCGACACGAGGATCAGAAACAATCAGCAGACGTGGTTCCTAAAACAGAAAAGTTAAAATCCTTTACAGCGAACTAAAATAAGTGACGGAAAATTCTCACAATTCAATCCTTTAAAGATAAATAAACTGCAACTAGTGACCCAAAGTAAAAGCAAATTATCAATTTCGATACAATGAGTGACCTTAAATTGCTTCTGGATTTGATTGGTTAAACATCCGGGTGTAAAACGTCCAAAAATTGGTGTAGAACCGGTGTGAGCTGCAAATTTGAGTAAAGCACGCTGCGCATATGGACGTGCCGATACGACACACACGTCTGCCGGGTTATCAATGGCTGCAATCGCACGGGCAGCAAGTAACAGTTTTTCCCATGTCTTTCGTAGATGGATGATGTGAACACCTGCAAAGCAATATTCAAGCACTTCACTCAAATGTCTGTTCAGTGCATGGATGATGGCTACAGTTTGACGATCTGCTTGGTTACATAAATCCTCTCAGTAAGTGATGCATAAACAGGCAGCATCGTACAGCAGTATGAAGAAAATACACACTTAACAATCATTATATGGTAAAGTACAGTCACCAAAACGATATTTCTAAATAATAATAATAATTATAGAAGAGAGATCCTATTAAGCATTTGCAGTGAAAGTAAATAGACGTTCAAATTGCGCGTGACGGTAAGAACAGACCATCAGCTCTCCTTTTCCATACGTACTGCTCCATTTGAAAGTCACAGTTGGCAGCACCTACATGAGTTTGACATGCCAAAAGTTTTATAGCATCTTCTTCTTTCAAGGCAAACGATTCCAATCCCGCTGACATCGTTAAGAATCACTTCACCTGCAACATCGCAACGTTACTAACGCACAAGTTCGCTTACTCTCCACAGCACCACCTCACATTTCTCCACCGGTACAACCCCGCCATCCCCAGGAACCATACCGACCAACGCAGCATTCATTTTTAGGTTTCAGCAGTTACACCAATCTCTCGGTTCCATAAATGTTCCGGTTCCATCTACCAATGCAACTTCGCGTCTCAACATTAAAAAGGAAAGTGGCCAGTGTTTTTGTTATTCTTTAATTTAGCTTTACTTCGGCGAGTTAATGAGTAATAATGCTATCAAGTGTAATTTTATGGAATTTTAGATTATTATATAGATCGCAGATCACCGTCTTTCATCACTGACAGTGCCAGTTGCATCCATCCTGGTATTTCTCGTTGGTTAGCAGTTGAAGGAAGTTTTCGATGAACATAACTGTTGTAATCTTCAGTCTTAGTTTGATATACTTTTTTGGTAGTAACAAGACTGTAAGAAATTCACTTATGTGTTATTATCGTATTTCGGAGAAATCCATATATCGGAAAGTTGCTTTAATTCTCGTACGTTAATTGATTCGTTGACTTGCTTTTTTCTTACATCAACTTCACTTGATAACAAGCATTAGTAGACTTTAGAAATTCAGAAGTAATAAAATGAGGCAGAAAATGTTGGCCTGGAAACGCTTTGATAGTTTGGCAAAAGGTCGAAATAGAAGGTAAGCACTGTGACATCTTATCATTGCTTTATTTCAGTTAACTATGATATCGAGCATTGGATGTTTTTCCTCGTGGTGTATCGAAAGACCTTGCTGAATTGTAAGATCTTTGGCAATTTGGTAACAGCTAAGGATAACTCGTATCACCTCTACAGTAGTCTTTGAATAAAAAGAACGAAGTTTTCGTTTTTTTTTCAAATAAGAAAAACGAAGGTCGTGTTTGTTTTCTAAAAGCTAAAATTTGAATTTATTATTCTTTGGGCTTTAACTGTTTCCATTTTGATTTTAATCACTTTCATTCCAGAGTTCTTAACGTATCAATGGTATTTCGAAGTCTGTTTCGACGACAGTTCCTGTTTAACAAGAGCAAAAGAGTTACTTATGCTTATTTTGTGAATCTCTAGTAGCTACTCCATAAATATTTAACAGCCCAAATACACCAAAGTAAACTTGCTTTCAGATGGTCCCATTTAAACCATGATACTTCGGAGATTTCTTAAATTTGTTTCTAGCTTCCAGAAGTTGATCACAACATATTGTTCACCAGCTTTACTTTTAATCCAGTTGAAGATTTTCCTGCATTTTCCTATTCTTTCTTTTTCAGTTCTTATCGGTTGGAGTTAATGAAGAAATACTAATAGAGAATGTAAACGACAAGCTAATTGTGACATTAAATCGGCCAAAGACTTTGAATGCTTTAAATATCAGTATGGTGCGCAAATTATATCCGATGCTGAAGGTTTGTTGTAGCATTTGTCTATAACTTAAAGTCAGTCTGCGTGCAGTAGTTCTATAGCTTTGTATCTGATTATGAAAATCTGATCAATATAACAACAGAGGAAGGTACAGTGATTTCGGGTACCCTAGGATGTTGTGCTGAAATCAGTTTGAATTCGAACTCCATCGTTGAACACATCTTTGTTGTAGAAGGGACAAATTTCTTGATTCTTCATAGCTTGTTGAAGTCTTATCTGCAGGTTCCACGGGTGAAAGGGGCATGTTTTTGTGGGATTTGTTTTCTATGTTCAGAGCGGTCATCACTGCCTCAACACTCTTGGGACCTGCGATCCACTAAGATCTGAGTTTCAAGGTGCAGAGATTTGAATTGAGCAGTTGCAGAATGAATAACTATTTATATTTCCTATTCTTAAGTCATATTTATTCCGTCTAAGAAGTAATGACGACTGGCTGAGAGCTGTTGTAACATGAAAGGAACCTATTTATCATTGGGTAGACAGGTACAGTGATCAGTCTTTTCTAGAAGCGCAACAGTGATCCAAATGTACCGTTTATATTTGTCAAAGGAGCAGGTGGCAAGGCGTTTTGTGCTGGTGGCGATGTTATTGGTGAGTGTTGTTTTCATTCTTAGTGAGCAATGATATTTCACATATTTCTTCCAATAGTTTTGTGTTTGATTGTCGTATAATTAATTTCTTTTAATTTCAATTGTTAGCTGTGTCACGTTCTGCTCGAGCAAATAATCCATCAGATACAATATACAAAGATTTCTTTCGCGAGGAATACGTGATGAATCATTTGATCGGTGTTTTAAAAGTTCCATATATCGCCGTAATGGATGGTATCACAATGGGAGGGGTAAGTTCGTTATATCCAGTGAAATTTTCATCATCAATGTAATTGACTTACTAAAATATTGGTCTCATATTTTTATCCCTATCATTGCACTTAGTTAGCTTGAGTTTTTTGCTTATGCATATAAAAATATCAGTTTTATATATTAACAGTGGAAATAGATTCAGTGTTTAATGCTCAGTAAGTGTAGGATCGATTTCCTATTTTCATTATTCTATCTAAATACTCACTAATTTAATTAACTATCCAAAAAACATAAGCTGCTCCAAAAGTAGACTAAGGTGCAATTATTAACAAATTTTTATGAATTTGAAGGGTTGTGGTCTTTCTCTGCACGGGAAGTATAGGATAGCAACAGAACGAACAATACTAGCAATGCCTGAAACTTCTATTGGTCTTTTTCCTGACGTCGGAGGTATTACAATTTTCCCAGCAATGTATTTTGTATTTGTAAATTAAACACATTACGAAGTAATTACTTTGTAATGTGTTTAATTTCTTTACTTTCAATGTTTAACTCTCGAAGGAGTAATATATTTTGTATTTTCAGGAACATTTTTCTTGTCACGATTACCGTATAATTTGGGTCAGTTTATAGCACTTACAGGGTATCGAGTGATAGGTGCCGATGTTTATCATATGGGTCTCGCTACTCATTTTGTTAGTCTTGATAACAGTGGGATTTTGTTTTATACTGTAAATTTCCGAAGAAATTTAGTTTTCATATATTTACCAATTGGATTCCATGTAGAACCTACATAACTTTCAAGCATTAATCACGCTTTGTAAATTTTCCTCATATTCCTTTGGTAAATTTAAGGACTTAATTCACGTCAATTTTTAGATTCCATCGGAAAAACTGAAGGATCTTGAAGATGAACTGCTCAGGACAGATAATAAATTGCTTTCTGCAGGAAAGATAGACCACGTTTTGAATAAATACCACATGAAAGAAAGTGAAATACCCAAGTTTGGTCTTGAAAAACGACTTGCGCAAATTGATCATGTGTTTAGCGGCAGTACAATAGAATCTGTTTTCAAAAAATTGCGGAATAATGAAGATGATTTTGGCAAGAAACAATTTAGTATTCTTAGCGCAAAAGTACCATTTTTTGAATTTTCCACTAAATTGTTCGAACTCATGAAACACTTTAAATATTACTCTAAGAATAAACAAAGACAATTATTTGCATTTAAGAATAATTCAGAGTCCAACATCACTCAAAGTAACTTTCCGACAATTGCAAATTGGTTTGAAGATGCAGTTTCGTGAAGTTTTCACAATGGAATATCGTCTTTCCCAACGTTTCATGAAAAACCATGATTTTCATGAGGGTTGCAGAGCAAGTATATTTCACTTTGCTTTTCTATAGAATTATAGCTAATCCTTCCAAAGATAGGAGCTATAAGTCAACTTAAAGGTTTAAAAGTTATTCAGGTAATTAGACTGGGCTTTTTTATTTTGTTTTTCTCAGTACATGAGTTTCAGTTCTTATCGATAAAGATCAGAAACCGGAGTGGAAACCAACTAACATAGAAGAGGTTACAGATGAAATGATGGATGAATATTTTGCACCTCTTGAGGAGAATGAAGACTTGATTATTAAGGAATCGGAAACTTAAAATTTGGTGTGCCTTAAAGCTTATTTCCTCTTCTTCCACAAAACTGTTATATTGTTTAGCATTTGTAACTTTTACAAAGAAAACATTGCTTAGCTTCAATATGAGCGAGGACAGTTTTTATTTGGAAACGAGCTTTTACCAGATTTCTATATTTTGCATGGTTCTGGATACAGTTCTGTCTAGGTGGATCAGCTGGAGACATTACCTACATCCCTTTTAGTTTTTCCATTATTAATAGGATGAGTTTGCAAACTTTCCTAATCATGGTGTTGTAAAGCGTAAAGTCGATTTCCCAGTAATTTATAGTTCTTGGTTGTATTTAATATTTCTAGTTAATCCACATTATTCATTGTCTTTCATATCACCATAGTTAGGGACACCGTTTCTGTTTTTCAGTAATATCCAATTTCTTAGAAACATCATTTCTTCTTTTTATTGAAATCTCAATGATGGTGGTTACGCTGCGATTTTATGACAGTGATATTAGCTAAATGTCCATCAAGGAATATGGAAACCTCGTTGGGATCTGAGAAGCCCCTTTCTTTTCTTAAAAAATGTCTCTTCCGCACTACTCATATTTCATTTTTGTAAAACTCCCAAGTTGTTATAAGTTGCGTCAGTTTCCAAACGTTCAATAGGCTTTCCAGAATGTGTGCGCCAGAAGATATCATGATCTGACTTGAGGACTCTTGTCCATAACTTTTTGCAACTAGCAAAACAGGCATGTTTTTTCTAGCTTCCAACGTGATATTCTACCGTCAGGATATAAAAAACAGTTGTGCTTCGCAACCTTTATACACATCAAAATTTTCTGAAATTCGTAGACATTTCCTTTTTACCGTGCAAGAATTTGAACTTGAAGAAGAAAACACCTTTTATACAACAAGAAAATCAAACAAAAAGGGAACGAAAACAATCAGAAAAGAGCAAATAAATGAAAATGTTACTTGAGAGCAGATAAAGATTTCTCACAGAAGAGTGGTTTGTGTTGCACTCTTCTCTAATAAATAAGAAACATGGTCGACTCCGCATAAATAAATGCAAGAAGGCGTAAAAATTATAACATTGAGGAATCTAGATGAAGCACTCAGATGAGAAATGTTTTTTCAAAAAGTTTATCCAATCTAAGGAAAAGTCATAAATGAAACAGCGCGGACTGGAGAAAGGAAGGAGTGGAAATTGGCCTCATGAACAGCAAAAAATCTGTGCGGACCGATGACCTAAGTAGAAATGCGAAGAGATTCTTTATTACGTAAGTCCTTGCTCATTAAGAATCTACTCGTGAAAACATCGTCATAAAAATCTGACCGACTGCATATAACACAGACAACGAATTGGAAGCCTTGTTCTTATGTGTTTATAATCTAAACAGTGTGCAAATAAAATTGAAAACTAAATATTTGGTTTTTCATGTCAACCGAGTAAACATTTTTTTTCAGTCTAAGTAATTTATTTCATAACCTTTTGCTTTTCGCATTTAACATAGGACGTAGAATACTAACAAGTACAAGTAGATATGCTCATAGGAAAAAACAAATGTCTTTACAGAAAACTGACTACCCACGACGAGAATCTCATATGATAAAAACGCACCGCGATTATGTCATTCACTGGGAAATACTCTTAAAAAAACAAAATGCAAAAAGAATCAACAAATGCAATACAAACACACGAACAAGGAAAATTAGATACTAAGTGAGAATTTCGTAGAACTATAGAAGCTCTAGAAGGTCCGATCCACCTTCGCTATTCTCGTGACATAGCCAATTACCGTGTAGTAAATTCAGAAAGAAAGACTTCGGTCAAAAAAAAAAAAACACTATGCATTAAATCATTCCTTCAAAAATGCAAATTAAGAAAAAACAAAAAGTAGTAATCCCGCATAATTATCAATTGCATAACCTTTACTGTAAGCAAGAGAACGTTTTTATACATGTTGATAAGAGATGTAATTGATAATTATGCTTCGTAAAGGTTTTTTGGTACATGAGTAACGAAAAAGTAAATTAATGTAAGGAAACATCGTCATACAAATAGGAATTACTTTAATCTATAATAATTAATATTCAGTTCCAATATAAGACTGAGGTTTAAGAGGCGGAAAATAAATGGCTTGAACTTCTCTGATAAGCCGTACCATCAGCTCACCGAATTTTCATCAGTCGACTTCGTCTTATCCAATGAGGAATAGAGCGTGTCGTTGTCAGCAAATTCTTGCTCGCTCGTTACTGCAATATTCAGTTTGCTGACACTATCCTGTTGTGGCGCAAGCAACTCCTGAAAGCGCCAAGAAAGATACAAGTAGACCATAATGGAGCAAGGAAATGATGAATACGAAGAGATTTCTAAACGGCCTAATCACATATTCCTACAAAGATTAAACATACTAATGGAGACTTCATCGGAAATTTGACAGAATATCATGTATTCCAAAACATAGTCTCTGTCTCAATCGCGCAAACCAATACACTGATACCTCATTAGTCATGACGAGTTGCTGACATACATAAACGAAACGTCAGGTCGCAAAAAGGCAAAGGGAATAAGACATAAGACTTTAATGAACTTGACAGTAGATTTTTAATACTTCCATAACCCGAAAAAAAAAAACCCTTAAATGCATTAGGAATCATAACATTACCTCATTAGGTTCAACTGCAACAGGCGATGGCTGTGGGGTAATATATGTTTCACTGTCCACGCTGGTTGCATCACCAGCTGCAGATTCTACAGGTTTTCGTGAACAACGTGCTATGTATGCTTCTGGTGTGTCTTCTTGTAACAAACAAACCAAAACTGCGGTCATATTATCACAACCAAGGCCTCCCATCTGGCAATCTGGTGCTAGACATCTCGTAAGAAGTTCTTCACAAACCTACAAGTTATAAGATGATATTTCAAATACATTAAAATTTTTGCAGGTTAATGTGACCAAGGGAAATACAACCCTCCAAAGCCCGTCAAACTTATAAGATATTAAAGGTAATCAATTAGTTTCTGAATGGATGCAATAAATGTTTTTGTCTGCTACAATCAATTAGCGGAAAAGAAAATAATCATTCATTGCGTCATTAAAGAATTGAGTGAAAAAATATTGTAACTAGAGACAAATGGAGCAAGATATGAAAGCTATAAGTGTACATTAAAATGTAGAACTAAGAAAAAAATCCATAAAAAAATAAAAATCTACATAAAAATGTAGAACTATATAAAAACAATTGCTGCTCGAACTTTCTTCGTGATACTTATGTTGCAAAGTGGAAAAATATTTCGTATCTTATTGACCACTTTTAAACGTATACATGTTTTTTAGCTGCTGCTGACATGTGAAGTCAGAATGTTGCACGATCTAAAAATTATGAAACATCACGAAAACATCGTAGCAACATCGTCAATACTGTTTCAATAATAATAGATAGTCTGGTCATTCTCCTTCATTAAACAAACAGCTTCAATTCACCAGCTCTTGGCAAGGAATGAAGTTCTTAGCATCAACAATATGTATCGAGAAGTTAAGTTTGGCTGATGCAGGACATAACCAGAATTTCCCTTCAAAAAATCGAAGACATGAATTCCAAATTCAACCAGACTGAATGAACTGTTCAAAATCGCTTGATTCTGTCTACAAAGAAGAATGACGATGGAAACAGTGACAAAGATTCTGAATCAGTACATATTCAATGATTTTTAACCTATCAGAAACAAAAAAGATGTGTAGCCCAAAATACAGGGTTCAAAAGTGGGCAAGACAGAAACAGAGCACTTAGGAACTGAAACAAAACTACAATATATGAGATAGAAAGAAAAGAAAATGGGACAACAAAAAAATTTTGAACAAAAGAAAATCCGGGAATAATTTTTTTTTCTCGTGCAATGAGATAATGGAAAAGTTCTGGAATCAAGGTTTTTTATAAGAACGAACAAAAAAACAATAACTTACTGCTTCAGGTTCACAACCAGCAGCCAACCTATCTCTGCAAAACTCTACAACTTCCTGGTTTGACATGACGTCCCAAATCCCATCACAAGCCAATATAATAAATTCATGGTTATATGTCAAATCGCACACCGTAACATCGGGACATGCTTAAAACATAAGTTTTGAGAAGAAAATATATACGCTTTCCAAAACCCTCTTTGGAAACAAATAATAAGATTTTTACTTTCACTTTACTTACTTTCTTTCAAAAGGAGCTTTGCTAGGAAAAAACTCGCATCTATTCGAAATATAAATTAACTAAAAAGATTTTAATGAATAATATCAAATCAAATACCCGTACAAAAATTTAACAAACGTACCGGTCACAATTTGTTCTTCCGGGGATTTATGATCATTTTTTTTAAACGCAAAATCACCCAAAGCTCGAGATAATGCCAAATTACCATTGACACGGTTAAATTCAACCCAACCACCAGCAGCGACTATTCGCCTCGCCTCATTCTCATTTGCTGGCTTGTGGTCAAAGCTTAGTGGATATGCAGCACCACTGACACACGCCACAGCTCGTGAATCACCCACATTACCTAAAATTCCATGTCTTTTTAATTCCACAAGGGGGACATTAATAACTGCTACTCTTCTGAATTTAGATTTTACACACAAAAACAAAAAGACTGTAAAAACTGAACACGACTGAAAAAAAATGGAAACGGGCAACAGTAAAACAATCCATATGATATTAGTCGTAATTCTAATTAACCAACCGCAATAAATTTTCTTGTTTTTAATCAGGACGACTACGGCAGTTGTACCCGACATATCATCGCGCATTTCATCGTCGTTTCTCATTTTCTCATCCAAAGCCAAAAAACCTTGCTTTATCGCTTCTTCAATATTACCCTCTGCTGCAAATTACTCAAACTGTAACATAACATTGGACCTATGTGAAAAAAAAGTAAATTAAAAAACTAAATTCAAAGAACTGATACGCTTGATAATAAACTTCACGCTTTAAACTTGAAGTTTGATAAACCGATAAAGGTTGGAATCAGACGACGCCAAATTTACAATTTCAATGAATGCTGGATTCAGACCTAATATCCATTCAGATCTAATCATTTATAACAATCAAAGAAAACAGTGAAATTAACCATAATGTGCATTGGTGGCGATAAGTTTATGAAGGTGAATGCCGGCGTACTGTGACACCTTGGCACCACCGTGACCATCGTAAACTGCAAAAAAAGCTGCTTGAGTGTCATCTGGCACGGCTAGCAGATGAATATGAGCATCTTCCATATCTGCAATATTCAATCCTTTATAATCTTAGCTTTAAGAAAGTGGCTGCAAAACAGAACAAGCGTTTCTCCCATTAATTTCGAGTCAAAATTTGTACGAAAACTTACTGATTCTCCATCCTTGCATGCATGAACTACCTATTTTATAGAACAGATTAGCACAGGACGCAGTTTCCTTCGTTGTTACAGGCTCACTCAATGTCTGGCCCATTATTGTATCTGTAAATATTTCAATGGTTTAAATTTAATTATAGCGACAAAGAAATCTAAACCAATGAAAACAGAGATGTCCAGCTGACTTCCTATTTTAAATTATGATTCTAACGATGGATCGAGTTTGAATAACCAAGGTGAACCCTCACTCAAACAACTCTCCATACTTCCGAATCATTCGGTTGTTCTTAAGTGTAACATCTGTGGTGCATTATAAGTGCTTATGATAGTCTGCATAATAAGGTTTACACAACATGAAGCGGAAGAGTCGGTAGCAAGCGGAGAAGCACAAGAAGCAGTCCAGGCCTGTGATCCCTGCCTCAGCAGAACTCACAGCTGTGCCATTGTTTATATGACCTTCACCGAACGACTAGCCCAACCGAAGTTTATCATGACCCCACTGTGCCACTAAGTATGAATCAGCCCACGTGAATGCTTGAAATCAAGTAACTGAGGTTTCAAGCAAGCTGCGTCAACTTCTGTTACCACTGGTTTCTGTTAGACTTGAAAAAAACTTCTAGCTAACTTGAACAGTTAACATTTTCCCAATGAAAACTAGAGAATACCATCGAGATTGGATTCTAGTTAGGTCAAGGAAAGATGGATAGGCCAAGGATAAAGGATATCCGATCCCATGAACGATGTTGGATCAGAAGTTGGCGCTGTCTAATGATAATGAAGAATCAGTACATGTGTGAGTCTGAATGTGAGTCCGAATAAATGATATTTGACGGTAATAATCAATCATAGTTCGAGATCGCTTCATCCAATACATTTCTATCCCAATCAACAAAGAAAGGATGGCCACCCTGGTACATCTTCACGTCTATGAACCACGGTCTTCAGCCTCCCTATTCAAAGTATTCGTTAAATGGCTTTTTAATAAATATAATATATAAATACGATATACATGACTTAGTATGATACTAGTAAATGAGCAATCAATATCCACTCATCATTGTGTTACCTTTGTTTTCACAATTGCATCATTTTACCCTTAAAAGCTATTCAACTAATTTCGTTCTTTGAATTTTATCAAGAGAATCAATGTTCAGGGAAGCGGATTGCACCAAGTCTGAAGCATAACCCTTCTAAACGTATATGCCAAGTTCCAATGCGATGATAATATTATTGCGAGTAACTGACCAGTCAGATAGGAGCACGAATGCACACGGAGTAGAACGCATTTTGCTTGAAATCTTATTTCGTTACTATAGAAATAAATATCTACAAATGCAGCCCAGAACTTCTCAATTTCCACAGAGTTGATTGTTGCATCAATTCTTCTTAGTTCTGTAAATCTTAATTTAAAAAAAAAATGCAATGAAATTTTGTTGAATTGAATATATTGCTTCGTCATATTTTACAAAAGTGCTTCCTCTCTGAAGCCAATTACAAAACAGGATCAGAATATGACGCGAAGCAGAGTAAAGAATTTAGGTTTGTACACAAAAGGCATGGATAAAATGAATGCATAATAACCTTTAAAGATCCAGAAGACAGAATGTATCATCATACAATTTACAGTAATTTTTGAGAACAGCTTAAAAAATGATTCCGCATGAGTAGCGATGTATTAGTCAATTAGCTGTACCTGGTCAGCTCAGTTAGTTAATTGGAAAAGAGAAAGCGCACGTTTCTTATATGTTTAATTTCACAATGCTTGTGAGTATACAATATTTTTTGTTGTCCCATTGTCTGTGCAGATATAGAGATTGTCTAGTTTGTCGATTCTAGTACACGCAACATATAATTCTCCATGTGAGAAGCAGTCCGTGTCTAAATTTGAATCGCGCAATTCTAAAGATTGGCCCTGAGCTTTGTTGATAGTCATTGCAAACGTTTATCGAATTGGGAATTGCAATCTCTTAAATTAAAATGGCATATCCTTTGGAATCATAGGAATACTAGGAATGGGGATATCACACCACCATTAAAAAGCCTCTGAAGATTGTTGCTTCTACGATGTTGTCACCAATTTTTTGACTACAAGCCGCAAGCCGTTGCAAAGCTTTGGCTGATTGATATTTCACAACACGATAATTGGCACACCGATTTTCAATTGCAGTGGGGTGATATCCCTGATAGATTGAGTAAATTCAAAAGATCTGTTGAATAATTAACCGCTTCATCTGCTTCCACAACAATGTCGACAGAGTTGTATGTGACCGCCCCGCTTTGAATATTAAACTGAATAACATTGTTAAGTTCGTAGACGTCTCTGTTTTCGGCTGCAAGAACAACTCGTCCACTCAGCGATTCTTATAACTGGTTTTAATAGTGAGAAATACTTTTTCAATCCTTCTTTTGACTCACTAAATTGCACAAGTTGTGAGGCAATGGAATTCATTCTGAGGTCAGATTAACGACAAAAAAAAAGAAAAAAAGATATTAAAAACACGCGTATATTCAAGTGCAACGCTGCTAAAATTTCAAAGCAATGAAAAACTTTCAGAGATTTGAGATTTTGAACAAACGAACATTTACATCTTCACTTTTATAGATTTATGCACAAAATAAATTGATGAGATCATTGAGTGACATAATGAATTAATGACAAACAAAATCAGGTACATATTTCAGCTGAGAGCCTTGAAAACGCATGAAAAAAGGAATGCTGCATAACACTTCCATAATATGCACCAAGCCTAATGAAGTCCCAGCAATTCAAATCATTTGAATTATTTTGGAAAGCAGAATTATGTAAAGTACAATTTCCAACGAAAAAAATTTCCTAAGAATGCTAAGTTTAGCAGCCAGGATCAAAAATAAAACATCAAACTTTGAGAGTCCTGATCAGCAATTTTTACTTTCCAACACCTGAACAATGACTCCCAGAACGCACAGCAGAATTACTTCGTGTGCGAACAACGTTCACAGAGAGTCCTTTTGTTGCTTCATATCTGCGTCTTTGTGCTACACTGAATATGAATTTCGTGAATCAAGTGCATTACAACAGAAACAAACTCTATATATTAAAACACTGTAAGGCAAACAATTTGACTAGTAAAATCGTGTTTCACCAACTGCGAAATTTCGGCTCACCTTTACGCTATCAGTTGGATAATTTTATTAAAAATGAGCATCAATTCTTCAGAAAATTATTTTTGTCTCATCATATTTCCTTTTATAAGGCTTATAATTTACCTCACTTGTTGAACACGGTCTCCAATTTTTTTCTCCTTTGAAACTTTCCCTAAAAGCAGAAATAATTTATTACAAGACCATACAATATTAACAAACTGCAAATATTTGATTGAAGAGAGTCGAAAAAATGTAAGTGAACCCTTAATGCATTTTGGCGTACTAAGACGAGTAAAGAAAGCATCAACTTCAGTAGCAGTTCTTCGACCTTCAACACCTTTTGCTTTTGTAGATGAGGAAGTCTTCATTACCGGAGATGAGGATATGATAACAGGTTTGGTCTAAAAATATAGCATTCAACAAATCTAAGCAAGCTGTTTGTACATTTCATTCCTTCTCCTCTTTAAAATTTTTGCAAGTAAGAAGTACCACTAATATTTTTCATTAAACTGAAATTATCTCTATCTCTAGTAATTTATAAATCAAGCCATACCTTGAGCATTAAAGGAGATATATTTGGTACATCTCGTGCCACTCCCGTGTCAACTGAAAATTAAAAATATTTGTAATAACTGTAACGATTGGTTCTATACGTTGATTTGGACAACTAAATAAGAACAATGTATTGCAGGAAATTTACCGTGCGAAGAATTGCGTTCCATAGAATCGCCTCCTCTTGCACATCTTGTAACTGCAGTACGAAACTGCTGCTCCGTTTCAAGCGGTGGTAAACGATCTGAAATATTTAACTACATCCAATTCTTTAAACAGTCAAGTTGAACTGGAAATATTAAGTCATATTTCCTAAAGTTCATTCCTGACCCACTGTAAAACCAAATACTGAACAGCATGACAAATAAGAAAACCATCTTTCATAACCAAGTATCAATTACCATTACAGTTATGCACACAAAGTGGGTCAGAGAGTTTGTTGTTGCGAGTCTGACTTCGTGACTGATGTTCTGTTAAGTGTAAATTTGCCTAAAAAATTAAAAATCATAAATGAATATTCATTCCATACAAAATATAACACAGCACTGTAAAAAATTAAATGGAAATTTCAGGCGAAACTATTGACACCAACATCATCCTGAAATGCTATGCATTTCCAACAAAAAGGATTTTGAAAAGTTACTTCCGAAACATCATCAATAGCATTTTCTCTCTCTTCTTCCATGAAGGTTTGTGAAGTATTTGTAGATACTGAAGAGGATGATGGTTCACTTCCTTTTCTGTTTTCTCCAAATGAAATTTCTTTGCGTCCATTTTCAGTATTCGAGGAACTCTGATTAATTAATGAGTGGTTATCAATATCCATACTGTAATAAAAATATGATCTCTTAATTAATCATGACTGACCAACCAACAATCAATGTAATTATACAGGATGCAGATAAAATGAATGTGTATATGATTATGCACGAGAAGGTCGTGAAGGTTATTATTCCTGGTATGATACCATATTTCTGGTATGATACCAGAAATAATAACCAAGAACTTGAAAGGAAATGTCACACGCATAAACACAATGCACTGACCGAGAACAAGGGACAATAAGCCAATAAGCCGATACGACTCCAAAAATAACAAAAAAGCTTGATAGTTAAGAGAAAATTACAATTCCTATTTATTGTTAATAATCAATCAATCGAAGGAGGGGAAAAGGAGAGATCATGGAACAGCTGGGAAGGCATCAGGGGCTGTACCTCATAAACGAAGTCACTGCCCAACCGACCCTTCCTTCAAATGACAATGAAATGAAGAAAAAGCAAAACAACTGCGCAGTATATCAGACAGTACCGCGAAAATTTCAAATCGCAAAAGGTTGTCCCGATGTGCAACGAACGGTCTCGCCCACTAGAAATGACCATACGGGAAGCATCCACCACGCTCGCTGAAAAACTCGGAATTTTCTGGGCAAATCGAAGTGGAAGATCTTTCCTGGAAAGATTTGGATCTAATATCATCAACAACAAACCGTGCGCCTCCAACCTCGTTGAAAATGACTCCATCGCTGTCTTATTTCTCCTACTAGTCCATATCAACTAAACTTGAATTATCTCAGCCTCTTTGCTCGTTAGTCATTTGCAACAGTTAAAGAATCCATCCATCTTTGTCCGTTTTTATATCTTTCTCCGACGCATTGAAAGACAATGTTTTCATTGGAATCTGATAAATCACCAGAAATAAATAACATTCAAGATATGCTTCTCTGCCCCCACTTCGATAGATTTATACGTTTCTGAAGTCTTTCACACCTCTTCAGCCATCTTCTACCGCCTCATATTCTTCACATTTTATTATTACAACGAAATTTCTGCAGAAATCCTGTGCGAGCAATCTGTAGAGATCTGCATCTTTTTCATTTACTAACTACATAGTTACTACTTTCTTGCTTTTTTGGATACAAAACAGCGCACAATATCCTGAAAGATGAACTGAGCCGCAATATATTTGTCCAGCTTCTCTCATTTCATATAAAGATGGAAGAGATCTTATTCCTAGCCATCAGTGAAAGTCTGGTTAAATTATTGATGAATCCCCAGCTAACAGTTTCCACTGCTCGCATGATATAAGATCACAAAGCCTTAGCTCACATTTCTTTTCTATAAGCGAACATGCAAAGCTTGTAAAAATCTACTGTAGCAAAATAAACAATCAAATGATGCAACGGAAGTGAATAAAAAACTTCATTCCAACATTACTTGTGCTGATAGATAACAGACTAAGTTAACAACCTCGTATTAAATTATCATACTTCACAATCTGTTCTCGGGATTGGGAATACTTTTTTTAAACCGTTTCAAAATTTTGCATATCTTTATTTTAAATTCTAAAATTGGGGAAGATCTGTAGAGTTCAATCGAAATCCAATGTAGAAACGAAATAAAAGATTAAAGCTCATATACTTTCAGGCATTGATCACACGTGCCAATTTTTGTATACGATTCAGGAGGATATCACCATCCCTGGAAAAAAAATCTGTACTTGAGAAGTTACTTCTCATTCAAAATCCTATTAAAATTGAAATTCTACCGAACATCTAATTCAACGAAACCAATTCAAGAGTTTAGCCACTATGTCAAAAAACGTGCAAAAAAGGAAGGACAACATACTTAATAACGCTGCGATAAAGATGATTTTTAGTATCAGGATGGTTCATTATTATGATTCCCTTGACAGCATCTATTCTGCAGTGCAGTTGACCAGTGGCAATCAGTCGATGTAATTCTTTGTCAATGAATTCTTTCGAAACACCGAAATCTTTTGCCATCATATCTAAACGAACCTAAAACAGGGAAATCTGCATCGCACTTTCCTTCAATATATTTCAGGTTTAAAGTTTGAGCAGCAATACGCGCATGTTAAAGACAAAAGACAGCTTGACTAGTATATCAGTTTACCTTCATTATCATCTTACACACCTGCACAGTTAAATTTTTTATTACAGTAATACAACTGGAAGAAATTGATGAAAACTGAGGCTTACCGTTTTATACGGAGTAAGAAACTGTTCGTAAGCTTTGAGACGCATTGCTCGCGAGTAAAAATTATAATGTGGTGCTAAATAGCGATCAAATTTTAATCGCTCTCTTTCCAACTTCGCAAGCACTACGAACAGTTCATCATATCTACACCCGTAAAAGGCCTCCAAATATTGCTTTACAGATACCAATTCATTGTTTTCACCACCACCAGTAAGCTAAATTTACGAAATTTATAAATCTTGAAAACATTACAATTAAACATAGTTTTAACATCAAATGCAAATAAAGAATTGCAAAAAAAATGACCATTGCTAATCAATAAAAATTAACAATAAATCATATTTAAGATGAAATTAATGAATGAAACAAAACTGACCTGTTCCTGGATTTCATTGCATCTAATAACTTTTGTGCGCAAATCAGGACGTTCTAACGCTGGAAAAAACTGACATGTTTACATTTTTACACTTAAGATTTCTGCCAGTAACAAAATATGAGGGATCACTTACCGTATACAGCCGAAATAACTGTATAGAATATAAGCTGTTCATAGGTCATAAGTTCGTATGAACCAAAGGTTGGCACAGCTTCCAGAAAAAGTGCTGCAGCTCCCTTCAAATCTCTCACCGACATCTTATAAAGACCTTCGTAAGATCGAAGACGATTTTTTCGCTCCCAATCACCACCCTAAATGATTCTGTTCATAAAGTATGTTAGCATTACTGTACTAAGCCGTATAGGACTCAGGTTACCCGAGATGGCAGTAACTTTGCTGTTGCTAGGATGTCTAATAGAGAATTTATAATACTGCAAGAAACTGCCTAAAACCTGTTCCATGAGATTCTTTGCTTTAGCAATATTTGCATTTATCAGCTGATGATCCAAAAAGAAAAGACCAAGTCGAATAAGATTGAAAATAAGATCAATTCTATAGCCAATTCCGACAGTTTTTTCATATGTTTGTCTAAACGATATGACCGCTGCGTCTTTATCACCAATTTTACATAAATATTCGCTTTTGCGAAGGTAAGCTTGTCGTACTTCACTTTCCCCTGCAAAAACATAAAGATATATAAGTAAAATTAATCTTTTTTACCTATACGCTTTCGTCTCCTAAATGCTTCCTAAATACATTTATCACATACGGAAAATACCTAAGTTCTGCTCAGCATCTGCTATCTCATCATCTATTTCTTTTAAACGCTTCTCATTTGCTTGCTTTAACTCGGCAAATAATGAGTCGTTCATGGTGGTCCCGACATCGTTACAAACGAGTTTGTAATATGGTCCCATTTCGTTTTCCTGGATCAGCTAAAATTTAAAATGTAAGCAAAACTAAAAACCCAAATCTAAAAAAAATACTACATACCAGAAATCCAAATTTAAAAAAAATATAGCGATACCAGAAACGCTTGCAGCAGAAGAAACTAGCCTCAATAAGTTTTTCCCATTTTTCCTTCTTCACCTTTGAATCAATATCAGGATGTGATAGCAGGAAACGAAGTTGTGCAATATCCAAATTCGGTATCTTCGAAATCACCTAAAATTCATTTAACTGGTGTGTTTATATTCGTGAGTAGGGGCAGTCCACTGTCAGAAATGATTAGTACAAAAACCATATGATGGATTGAAATTTTTAGAAATCATGTATAAAAAACTAAAACAATTTTCTAGCTTAATGCACATCACATTAATTTCTGGCAACTCACTTCCTTCTCAACATCATCGAGCAATTGCTGTTTTGTTGTGCTTGGAGCTTTTTCAACCATCTACAAAGAGCATGATATAAGAACTAAAAATTCATATATCTCATTTGCTGAAGAGCTGAAGTCATGAATTAGAACGTTCCATAATTAGCAAATTTGTCAAAATCTGTTTTGCGAGGTAATGATCACGATAACTCATATAATCTGAATCTTGTACATAAACTACTTTCATTTGAAAATTAACGACAAAAGTGCATCACATAAGTAAAGATCATAAAATCATTAAATCTGAAACCACACATTTAAACACAACTGACTTCACAGTGAACTGGGGATAACAAGGGACAAAATTTTCGCTTTACCGAACCGTTTCATAACGCAAAGTATTCGAAGCCATCCCATACAGATCTACACAATTCCTCATATTTACGCCCAGCCTATAAGCGAAAAAAAATCTCTTTTAAAATCTCTAATACATCAGATTTTTTTTTTTGTCATACCTAACAAAACAATGACACGAACTTATCAGGGCATTCCTTCTTATCATGAATTCTCAAACCTCACGCTTTAATATGAAGTAAAAACATTTGATACAATGGTATGCGATAATTTACAAAAAAAAAAAAAAAAGGAACATATGAAAGGTGACGGTTGTATTATTAAAAAAGCAACTAGTCAATGAATTCCGAAATTAAACGACGAGTCAATGAATTCTGGAATTAAATGACTTTAAAACCTTTCAAGTTACGAATATGCGGATCTTATAAATGAAGAATGGTGACTGGCAATAATTACACAACTAACAGCTGCCAAAAATACAAGAAATTAAAACAGGAATACAGTAAACAAAAAGTAGCACATTATAACTGAGCGAGAATCTATCCCACTCTAAAACATCTGCATTTTTCTAAGATAGCTCCTCAAACCAATTCCAAGTCGTTTGGCTTCTTCAGCGCGTAATTCCAATATTTTCTCCGTTTTCATTTTCTGCAAAAACCAAGATTTGGAAAGAAATCAATGTGGTAAGGAAGCAACAGCAAATTCACAAATCAATCTACGCTGCTAGAAGGTGGAAAACATTGCAATCAAGTGGATAAATGTAATAAATATAGTTACTTCAGGTTGCTCCCACAAAAGCATGTTTCATACAATTCACCCATTTTTTATTCACAATATGACCTTACAGACGATGGGTTTTGAAGAACAGGGCCAAAAATATGTTGGATAATGCTAACCTGGTTTGCATAAGCAATGAAACCATTACAAGGTCCTGAAACTCGAAATATAATACTTGATGACATGTGATAAACTTTACCTCAACACCCTTGAGCTGTCGCTTGTTTAGAATATAAGTAAGCAGCTGCTTCAGTTCCTCATCAATAATATTTTCGAAGGCTAGCACTTCTTGTTTTTCCTGCGCAAGAGCTACAGTTGATATTGATGCACTATTGCCCGTAACAGTTTTCGAGATTTCATTCGATATTATTTTCACACCAAACTGATCATTATCTATGGCCAAACTCTTTGTGTTATTGGCAAATTCTGTGCACTGACTCATACCGGATTCTGACTCAGTAACTATATATTCAACCTGATTTCCTGACACTTCGCAACGGAAGTTACCAATTTCATTCTTGGAGCAAGACATAGTCACTTCACTTTCTTTTGAATCACTATGAAATTCATCTGCAACGCGGAGCGCCTTTCTGCTTTTGCACATTTCCTGATCATTAATTTCGTTCGAAGATAACTGTTTTTCACATATGCTTCCTTCGGCATTCTCGCATATTTTCCTTTGTTCAATTCTTTTTTCCTTCTCGTCATCCAACACCCGCCTAACTAAAAGTTCTTCAATAACATTTCAATTAAATTAGCAGACTGAAAACAAAATTCAGAATAATCCAGTTAATGTGTTGTACTTACAAGAACAAGATCAACTTTTAAAATGAACTAAGATCAACCTTTAAAACAAGTTAATTTTTAAAAGTGCAGGAGTCACAAAAGTACAACACGATCGAGAAATATACAAAATAGATTAGTTTGATAATGCATGATTACCGTGGAATATCTCATTTTGGTTACCGCCATCATTTCGGTTGTCATCGAGATCATTATTCTGAACAAACAATAGTTTACAATGTAATTTTTAAACTGACGAAACTACGTTCAATAAGTTCAATAAGTTCAAATACTTACATCCTTCACCAAGTCCACAGTTTCCGCTTCATCTAAATTATGAATTTTAAGTGAGTTATTGTTTCCGTTCAGTCGCTTTCGCAGATTGTAACGCCTACAAATAGAGAAAAAAGGAAAATGAAGGAAAACTCACAGAACGGTCTTATTTATTAGAGAAATGAATATATGAAAAGACACTGTACCAAACGAGAATAAGTAAAAAAAAAAGGAAAAAAACCGTTCCTTTTTATTTCATGAAACATATTTTTCCAGGAAAAGAAGTTTTTATTACCTGTGTATTAGTTGTATTAGTTTTTTTTTATTAGTTTTTTTTATTTTCCTGTGTATTAGTTTTTTTTAGTTTCCACGAGTAATATTTAGCAGCAGCTGAATTCTACAACCTAAGCTAAACATATTGCTAGGCATATATCAACAAATGCAAAAAGCTTTTAAAAACCGCCAAATAATTAACCTTGAGCATGCCACTGATATAGGACTTCTGTCTACGCTTCGTGAGAGTTTCGCGATTTTTGGCACAGATCCTGAAATAATATAGCACTATATCAGATATTCAGTGCTTGAAATAAAGTGATACCATCCTAAAATTTTGTATGTAGCTTACCATTTAGCTCAAATGCGTCGTAACCTAGTTCATCATTTATATTATCGTCTTCTGAAATGGAAGATTATGACGAAAAATAAAGGTGAACTTTTAGAAAAGAGCAACATAAAAAATATAATTATTAGCAAGGTTCAGTGCCCGTTAAGGGAAAAAGCGTGAAAAGAGAGTGGAAATGAATGATACGATGAAAGATATCGACCTTCATTTTACATTTTAGTACATTTTTTTTTCCTTTAATTTTTTCTGTGACATATGAATATACGTTTGCCCAAAATCTAATGAGGTATTCAGGACAGACATAAAGTATTCAATTAACACATGACGAAATGCAACTCTTTCTTTTGCAAGTCAACAAATAATCATACCGCATAGCATTCTTTTTTTGAGCAGGGAGGGAAGGTATCGTTTACCTAAAAGTTATAATTTAGCTTTTTATCGTCTTCATTTTAGTTGAAAACATAAGTAAATACTAGATATATTTACTGAATGTTTGGTATTAACGATCGAATATAAAAGATTGCTGTATAGCAGCAGAATTCCGCTGTTCTTGTATATTTCAACATTATGCAACTTCTTTTCGTGAACATAGGTTTGAATCTATCATTTTATAACATTTTTATAATTCGAAAATAGTAATGCATATACGAAAGTCACAAACAGTAAGATAAAAAAGCTGAACCAAAATTCAGTAGCAAAAAGACTCGAACAGAGGAGTGAAGTAACCTTCTTTTTCATATGAAGTCACGACGCCGTATTCATCTACGTTGATTGAAACGTTTTCTTTGTATTCGATTCTGTAAGCTGAGGCATTTATTCGGGTTCAGAGTTTATAGTTCAGAGTGACAATTTCAGAGCAGTTTCTACTAAAATTAGTGCAAAATTTGTTGTGTAAGCTTTCCTCACTCAATTATAACTTGAAGAAAAAACATATTACGAGAGTCCTATTACTTTTTTTGCTGTAGCCTTGAGAGCTTTAGGTTAAGTTGACTTGCGATGTATAATTGTTGCTCCAGCGATATCTTGGCTTCTTCGATATGATCATACATTGTTTTACGAAAACTAAAAAAAAATTTGCCAAAGTAAAACAAACAAAAATAACCCACTTTTTTACTTTTACTTCCTCAATCGATAAGTAACATGAAAGAATGAAGGAAGTGCAGCTAAGCATGTCGACAAAATTTTTACTGTGTAGCAAGCGATGAGGCTGTTTTGTTAGTTTTCTGAGTGGCTTCAAAATCTTTCCATAACTTTAGACCCTTTGGTTGATAAGCAACTTCGTCTCCATCTTGCAGTCTCCTGCAAATTTTACGTACCTGAACATTTACCTCTTTTTTTAAGAACTGGATTAAGTTGAATTCAGCAAGGAAATTCTCGCTCAGCTGCTTCCTCGATAAGTAAAAGAAATTGTAGCAATTTGCAAAGTCAACAGTTTCATGAATAAATCTGTAAGTTAAGCTTACTCAAAGACGTATTCCCACATTAATCGTTCGTCTCGTAATGTGTATGTATATCGAACAGCCATACTTAATATTGTAGCTGGCAAGAAAGAAATTCTGCAAGTGTGATACATTTAAAACCTATAGAAAGCATAATCCTCTCCACTGGAGAAATAGACAGGCGAATGATGAGAAGTCAATGCGAGGAGATCAATCAATTATCATGTTCGTTCATCGGATTGTGATAACGCTACTGACAATGAGAAATATCCCGAAAGACGTAAGTGACACTTTTTTTACGGTTATGTCCATCGCACGTCTATTCGCATTCCCACGTCCATTACGTCACCCTACACGTCTCACAGCTAAAAGTACACGTAAAGCAACGTTAGGTGCGAATGACAGTTTGCCATGAATGCTGAAGGAATTTGGGGACGTTAGATATTAACAGGCATTACGAGGCATGATAGGAAAAAGAGAGACGAGAGGAGTTAGACATTTGCAGATCCTGAAGTCCTATATGGTTCAGTGGGTCAATGCATGCTGTTGACAGGATGGAGGATGTTTCGTTAACTGATGTCGTGCTATTGTTTTCAGCGTGTCTCCACGTTGCACGTCACACGTGAAAGACGAGGAAGGAATGTGTGTCGTAAGGTGAGACGTGGGAAAGGAGTAACTTATGTTCTGTGGTGGGAGTGATCCGCGTGACTTTCTTCTAACACTGTGGACTTATTCCGTTTCTGAAAATTTTCAGTGGAAGTCGTATTAGCTTTAACCTTCGCGCTGTCATAAGAACTACCGGAGAGTATAATATAAATTTAACATTGGGGTCTTCGCTCTTTTTACTTAGATGCAAGGTCTGTTAAGGGCAACAAATAGTCTGTAGAGGGATGAACTTTTTTTTTACTCTCTAGCCTTTCTAGAATTATCACACTTTGATGTTCTTTGTAGGGATTCTCGTCCAGTATCCGCTTGTACATGATATTCCAGTGAATTATCAATTGTTCCCAAAGTATCATTCCTATATTCATGATGAATTTCATATACTCAGAATGCTTCATGGTAGCATTGCTGTCTTCTTATTTCTCAGGTCTTGCTGTAGGTGCCATTGATTTACGACAGCGAAGTACTGGTAATATTGGTAATCTTTCTTTGCAGGTGTATTTTTTTTTTTTTTGGTTTCCAGTTGGTAGGAGTAGCAAAGCGACTATGCAGTTATCATCTGTGAAGTTTTCTTCTAAAAATGAGCAGAGCAGAAAAATGCTGAAAAAAGATGGGGATCAGAAAATAATTTTTCTATCGAAATGAAGTCCTTGAAGTTTCACATACCCTGGTAATTCTCAAGTTTCTTCAGAAAAAATGTTTTAGTCAGACTCAGCGAAAGAAGTTTACCAACATACATCTTCTGTACTGAACGATGCAGGCAAAAATCTTGCTGTTATTGTAAGTTCCTTTTCTTCCATGGTTGAGATTTAAAATGGATGTAAGCTTCACTATTTCTTTCGAAAACTCCTCTTCAGCGTATTTATGGCATGATTTGATTATCTCGATTACCTCCTATAGCGCATTCTGACTTCCGTTTTCTGTTTAGAAAAAATACATTGCATTGCATAAAGATGAGTTGTTCCACCTCTGCATAATGCGATATTCAAAATTTGTATTTTTTTATTTCTGAAAACTATTGCACATAGCTTCTCCGCAGGCGTTTCGTCCTGACCAGCGAAATTACAGGACTTGACGTTCTATCGTGCATTGATGGCTTCGATATCAGTCGTTATTGTGTCAGAACTGGGTGACAAAACATGGTTTATCGCTGCAATTATGGCAATGAGGCATTCTCGCTTAACTGTTTTCTGTGGAGCAATGGCAGCTTTAATTCTGATGACGCTTTTATCAGGTGGCATTTTGTATTTCTGTATTTCAGCCAGAAAATACATTAAAATCAAACTTCTAATGCATCTTAAAACTGTTACGTGTAATTTTTCAAGCACATCGTCGATTGTAGTTTTCGAAGACGGTGTCGGGAAAGCCAATCTGTTGAATTCGTTTTTCAGTGATATAAATTTATTCGGGGTGTAATATTGTTCTTACACATATTACTAGTTAGCAACAAAAAAGGTGTAAAATATGTATATATTATGTGGTGAATTAGTAAGCAGTGATAAATGAGTTATGCAATAAGCAAGCAGTATAATCGATTAACATCCCTGGTCGTTGCCTTCGATAATAATTTGACTATCGGTTAGTTGATAGGTCGTTGAGTTGGGAATGTGCTACAGGAAATGTATTTAACGAATAGGGAGAATATCGTAGTTTGTTGTCCACTGGTGGCGAATATGCGAAGACGTCATTGTTTGTTGTTCAGCCGTGGAGAATATGCGAAGAAGACGTGTTATTTGCTTGATTTTAAAAACTAAACTATTTCGGATGAGTGTTTTGTAAGCTGTATCGGGGTTATCATGGAGATGTGGCTGCCCTTTGGCATTGTCCATTGTGTAGGTACAATGGATATCATTGTCCATGGTGTAGATACTTGAGATGGTTTTGTATTATACTGTCCATTGTTAGGTTACATTCTCTTCATTGCCTTAACTTTACTTAAAGGATTTCATCACCCTGTCTGTTAGATATTGTAGGAATTTTATTTGAATGTAGTTTTAATTTCGGTAATCCGACAGACGGTGATTTGTTGAGGGATGTTGTTAGTTTGCAAAGAATAATTGTGTTTAATTTTTTTAGACAGATCATGTCTGATATTTTTATTTCCCCGTTCATTTACGAGAAATTTTTTAAGCTGGATTGGGATGGTTCACTCAAGTCATGCCACGATTGTTGACTTACTCTGTTTCTACTGCGCTTTTTGCATTGTTTGGTATAAAGATGTTATACGATGGATATCGAATGTCTCCGACTGATGGACAGGAGAGTTATGCAGAAGCAAAAACGGAAATCCAGAAGAAAGAACTGTTGGCGGATTCTTCCAAAGTTTCTGATATGGAAAATGGAGGAATTACTGTGCCAAACCAAAGGTAATTCAGCTCCATTATTAATTTCAGCATTTTATTTGAATCTCACATTTCTTATTTAGATTACTCTCTTCCAAATTCCGGGGAATTCCGTAAACAGTATAAAATTTCGCTCAAAGAAAGAAATGTTATGACTGCTAGAAAATTTATGTGCTCGCTGTTACTTATAACATAGTAATTTGTGTTGCAGTTCCACACATGCGCTTTTATGTGTGATTTCCGCACTTTTTTTGGAGTCCTTTACGCTCACATTTCTGGCTGAATGGGGTGATCGCAGTCAGCTGACCACAATAATATTGGCAGCACGTGAAAATATCTACGGCGTAGTGATTGGTACTATACTAGGACACGCTTTCTGTACAGGAATTGCAGTTATTGGCGGTAGACTTATTGCTACTCAAATATCGGTAAGAACAGGTACGAATTTCGAGTCTTTTTTTGAATAGTCCATATTTTTTTTGAACTGCACCATATTTTTTGTAGAGTATTGTTTACTTAACTGCGTCAAATGGACTGTTGTTCTTTTATATTTAATATCATGCTAGTGCTAAAGAAACATACATTTATGATCTTATGATTTCGTGACACGTGTTTACTTCTGCCACGAAATTTGAGGTCCAATTTTTATAATTGACAATTCTTATATTTTCTTCCAGTTACATTAATTGGAGGCGTGGTGTTTATCTTGTTTGCGTTTTCTACGTTCTTTATCAATCCGGAATCGGAATAAGCAAGATGAAATACCTGTTGGACATAGCTTTGCGGGTAATCTTATCTTTTTGTATCAATACTTTCATTCTATTCCTGCCCAAAGTGGAACTGCTTAGCTTAGATCAAATATAAAAGGTCTTCCTCCATCAATATTTTTTAGAGAAAAAACGAAAACTTTTCCTAAAATTCATTTGATTATGGGATGCGGTTTACAAATTTCAACATCTCTTTTATGATTTTGTCGTTAACTTATTTAGGTATTTCAGATGAGTTGATGTTTTAACTTGTATAAATTATTTTACTATATTCTTATAATCTTATTAAACATTTGTGAATTTGATTTTCCATAATTTTATTCCAGTAGAGATCTTTTAAATGATTGTTTATACCTTTAGTAAGGTAACGTATAAACGTCTGTATTATTTTTTAAGAAGCTTCTCGGTTAACATGTGATTTTCTTTTTTATTTATTTATTTGATGGCTTCCTCGTTTTCGGAATTTTCACTATTCCATAGTCGATGATTGAAGCAGTGTAATCATTTTACAGTAGAAAATTTCCGTATGCAATTATTTTGAGATCCTGTTGCTCATTTCTTTTGTTTTTTGTTCTCTCTGTACATCACATTTTTTATACTCTTCTTTTCCCATATTTAACATTCTTTTAGGACCTCCCAAAGTCACTGTAGTTTTAATCTTGTTGAAATATAATAGCCTGTATCATTTTGTTGTGATTGATCGCATTATATGTAATTGGAACTTTGAACTGCAAGTGTATTTGGCTTTCTTATTAAATACTGCATTTCATATCTGTTGGTAGCGATACAGGTATTTTATAGATGATTTCTCTAAATTCGTTTTTAGAGTTACGGGTTCGTGAAAAAAGGAAAAGTAATTATATTTAGTATTTTTATTCCCGCACCATCGGTGAAATAAGTGGATGAGTTCATATTTTATTGATTTGTGAATGAGTCCATACTTTTGATTTAATTTTTATGAACTGAATAGAGTTTTTTGTGGAATTCGTGCAAAAGAAGTTTTTACGCTTCACTTTAAAATGGCGTTGACTTTTGTTGATGGAAAGTCGGCAAAAGTAACGGAAATTTTATTACCGTCTTCTTTCTATTCTGATTAAGCAAACTCTCGAATTTTTTGCATATTAAGTGTCACTAATTACTTTTTTAAATTAAAAATCCTTTTGAAAGTCTCTGTGCAAAAAAGACCACAGTGTTGAAGCACGAGCAGCAGGGACTGACTCAGAAAGTCGATACTTTTATGGCTAATGATATTGATTATGTACAAAGAGTGGTTTTCTGTGGGGTTCGTCCGTGCCGGCTTTATCTCTTGGCGAAATATCCATTCAGCACTCTTCTAAATTGCTTGGCAAGTAATGCTTTCGACTTCAAGATCATCTTTCGGTATTTGTAGTGATTGGTTCAGATACATTGGCAGAATATTCCAAGTGATACAACAATCCACAGTTCTTCTGTCTTACCTCCCATAGAAATTTGGAAATGCTGCGACAGAAGTCTTGAATTTAATTAGCTGAGTGGTTCAGTGTACAGTTCATTTTACCCTACGATTTCATTGTTATAACGAGTGGACTCATTTCTTTGGCTTGTACGTTTGTCTGTTTGCTTGATTTTCAATCTATCGTTGATTGATTTGTCGAGTTTTTCTCACTCAACTTTTTTTGCCGTTTTGAAATGAAATTGTTTTTCCTGCAGTACATTTTAAAAGCCTCCGAATAACTTCACAGATGCGATTGCATTTCATTCCAAAAATGTGATAAGAATATTTTCCTGGCACGAATGACATAGAAAAGAGTTGAGATTTTTGATCATGGCTTTTTCAGGTAGTACAATTGAGACGGATCATCATAGTAAGTTGTGGTATCCGACCAAATTCAGCTACTGTATATTGTGATTTAATCTGTCTTATAAGTAAAAGTCTCATTTAACATTGGACATATTAGTTCGCATAAAAGGATATAATGATACAATTATAAAAATTAGAATAACTTATAAACAAGGAATTCTGTTGAACGACTGAAACAGTGAGAAGTTTAATTGATGAAGGACAAGTATTAGTCCGAGGATAAATCACAATTGAGGGACATAACATGTTTGGAAAACTTGCTAGAGGATATGATGATTTTGAACCACAGTTAAGTAATGAGGAGCAGTAAGCAAATCGAATGAATAACCAAAATAAATGTCTACATATTTCTATCGCACCTTAATTACATTTGCTCAAGAAACTACTAAGGACAAGGTAATTGGATTTAAATCATAAAATGATGTGATCAATTGAGGAATAAGGACGAGTAAGGCAACAAAACTAATGAATAACTTGTTATGAATGAGTTAGAAGATAAAAGTAGATTTTTGGTGAAATAAGTAATATCGCGCTTGTGGCATTTCCCAAGCAATCAAATTATTTGATAAGAAAGTTCTAATTCATATTATATTGTCTTTTATTGCTTTCATCTTCCCGATTTCCCTTTGATTGAGGTAGTGTGCTAGTTTCTTCATGTATTCTCGATCAATATTGCTTTCTTACTCATTGCCATGTCAACTTTATTAGTCAAAGTTTTATCAAGCAAATTTTTCACTGAGAGTTATTTCGCAATTCTTTCAGACCAACGTCGCCTCTTTTCTCTTCAAATATTTAATTAATTGCATTTTTAAAATATCCAAGGTTTTCATAATTCAGTATTAAAAGGCATCAGTATCTGATGAAATATTCCAGAATTTCCCACGTTGTAAAAATAATATCTTTTAGAAGTCTTTTCCACGACTAATCAACCTATTGCAATCTTCTCCAGCCAAATTTCGTCCTTCAGGCTTCATCTGTTGACAGGTTTGTTAAGGTGAACATTTTGGTTGCTAATAACATATTTTGGCCTGTGATTCACCGATGAGTTTAACCAGCATAAATCTTCATCCTTTCTACTCTTCTTACTTCTTTTTTCGAAACTCCTTTCATCGTATTTTAAATATGTTTAATAAAACAGTCCAGAAATATTAACGTCCCCAGATTTAAAAGTTCGTTTTGGAACACTTTCCCTATTCACATAATTGGAGATATATATGAACTTAGGTGATGTATGTATAGAAGGTTAAAAGCAGGAATGTTTGAAAGAAGCCTTAGTCAACGGCCCGAAAAATGGAATCTGCCTATTCCTTGCAACATGCAAGTAGTAATTTCATTTTACTTTAACTGAGTTTTTTTTTTTTGATTGTTCAAGGCTTGCAAAGGATTTGAAATGTTAAAATTTTAAAGAACGAAGTTATTTCTATGAAACATTTCAAAAAGTATACAACGAACATTATTTCATCTTACTGACTTCTCTTTTAGATAAGTGCTGATGCAAAATAATGCAAATATCGCAGCGTCTTAAAGATTTGGACATTTATTAAAGTTTATGATGGGAATTCCGTATTCTGAAAACACTCCTTCGCTGTCATCGTATCCTGAAAGGTCAAATTATATGACAGCTGCGTTAGAAACTCTGACTGAAGAAGAAAAGAAAGGTTATCATTTACTGATCAGAAAGAACTTTGTTCAGAAACATTTGTATTTTGTTCCACTGATATTACAAATGACGACATCGACTGACTTACGCTAGATACGTCAAGTGTAAGCCCCATTCTAGGTGAAGAAATGTTGAAAAGCAAGTGACAAGTTCCTAATTTGATTGATTCCCTCCAGGTATGTTTTACGAGCCTCCAAAAAAGACACCTTACTTTTATCATTTTTTACTGAAGAAATAACTTCAATAGGATGTTATTAAATTTATGCATTTTAAAATTCTGTATAAATCACTGATTCAAAATCATTTATTCGAGAATATTTCTAATCACTGATTGAAGTCTAGATTAAATCATCCATGTCGAAATATTTTTAATTATTGATTCAAGTCTAGATTAGATCATTTAATTGGATATATTTTTGATTCCTAATTGCTTTCAACTGACTTTCAGTCTAAAAAGCTCAGAAATTTGTAAATAAATATGCAACGAATGGAGGAAGAGAAAGAGAGAAAGAGAGAAAGAGAGAGAGAGAGAGAGAGAGAGAGAGAGAGAAGAAAGGTCTGCTCT
>NW_018108295.1:126839-133396 GCF_000183805.2 Loa loa | reverse complement strand
GAGGAAGAGAAGAGAGAAGAGAGAAGAGAGAGAGAGAGAGAGAGAGAGAAAAGGTCTGCTCAATTTTCACAACATCTTTCATCTTTCTTCTCTACCTCTTCTGTACGATTTTATTACAGCGATCTTTTTTTAAATCCACCCAAAATTTCCTCTTAGTCCACAGCAATGGTCCTAAAACGAATGGACTATTAATATCTCTTTCATCTCATGCAATAACATCAATGTCGCATGACAATTACTTCATTTGATACACTCCTATATTCCCTTTCTCATCTTGTGGAAACTTCAAAAGCCTTACATTAGTAGGTTTAAAAATTGAAATTAGGATGAAAATTAATTATGATATCTACCCTCCCTTCTTTTCTTCCCTATTCATCCAATCCGTCCTAATTCAGTTTTTGTCAATTTCTTGTTTGCTTAGGAGTTTTTTGTTCGCAATCTTTTGGTCAAATTATTCGATGAATTAAGCATATAAGCTAGGGATTTATTATGCTTTTTTCAGGATTAATGTGTTTTACTCATGAATTTGCCTATCCACAAATGAATCTATGGCAGATTTTATTCTCATTTAGGACTTTTCTAGATCTCTTTATTCCGGTAGTTCCACTTTGAGTTCAATAGTGTGCAAGACCGTTCGTGTTCAATTTAATATTCTTGATTTGTTTACGAATTGTTATTTTGTGCACCGTTTGAATGATGGATTGCTTGAGAATGTTAGTTCAACTGCAATTCATTCAACAATAAATAGTGTAATAACATTTTCTGCTTTTCTTATTTCTCTTGGAACTTTAAGGTTTTTTTTTTCTCGTTCTCCATTAAAAACCACCACTGTTCGGGTTGTTCACTAGAAATCGTTTTACTCAGTGATATTCCAAGAGTGATTTTCCTGGGAAAGATTTTTCCATTGCTGATTAATAAAACCACTTGTGATGAATTATTATGGGAAATCTTTTCTTGCTCAAATTAGATTAATTCCGCCGACACAATAAAACTCAGAATTTCTACTTCACTCGGGAAACACCCTAAATGGGAGAGGAATGATTGCGACAAGAATGATTGCTTGTTCTGATCAATTTTCATCTAAACGTCTCTTCAATGCACTTTTTTTTCTTAGTGAAATGAATTTGGCAAATCTTAAAATTTCAATAGCAAATCTTAAAATTTCAAAGATGATAAATTTCAATGAAAAAAGAGATATCGCTTATATCGTCCCAAACTCCTCCAATCTATTATGCCATTGCTTATTTTACCTTTGTAATATCCATAAACATTCAAAAGTATACATAAGCAAAATTAGTTTTCTGCCATCAATTGCAAATCTATATAGCGCTAGAAACTGTTTTGTATAAATGATTCGCAAAATTCATTTATAGAAGCTTTTTAGTGAACAACGCACAGTTGGAACACTGATACAGTGATTGTATTATTGGTTAATTAGTGAATGAATTCATGTGAGACATGGTGGTTCAGCGGGACTTGATTTCATTGAGTATCCTAAATGACTTCTGAATCCAAATAACCCATTTTGACTTACAAATTACTACTTGATTCCGGAAAAATTTACAACTCCAGTAAGCTATAAACATTCGTACGAAAGATTCAAAAGTGTTTCCGTCTGAGTGGACTAAATTAAAATCAAACTTTTGCTTTCCGATTATGACCTCTACTTAGGATTAATGATCTGTTCCTATATTTATAGGATTAACAGCAAGGCTGCTTAGTCGCTCTCTAAGTAAGCTAAGCTTAATATCTGTACAAACATTAACCCAACAATTATACGACCGAATCAACGACAGTATTGCTTCTCTTGTACATATTCAATATTTCGAAAGGAGACGACACGTTGATCCCAGTGAAAAAGCTATTGATGCGCCTGTGAAAGTCTTTTGCGGTCGGAACATTCAAACGAGGTTTCAGTATTACATTTCTTTCTTCAATAAACTTCCACATTGCGTTGAAAAAGAGTATAAGGCACATAGTAAAGCATTAAAATGCAAAAATTCATTAACTAAAACAAATATTCAGCGTGTACAAATTCAAAAATTACATATTTAAGATAATCGAAATTCTAGAAAAATTGGTCGTAGCTCACTCAGGAAAAGTGTTTGGCCAGTGCCGTGGCTGAAAGCAATTTTTTTACCGGAGTTCCTGAATAATTCACGTATTACAGAAAAAGATTTTTCGGTAAGCTACTATTAATTTCAGTAATTACAGTGAATTAATGGGAGTAAAGATTAATTCTCCAATTTTCGTGGCATCGTTTTAGATGCGATACATTGTAAAACGCATCACGGATCATTTGTAACCCACGTTTTGTACTTTCTACATGTTTTAATCTACGACCACAATCTCGATCCTCAGTGAGCTCGACTAGAAAATTGCTTGCTTAATGAGCTTATGTTCTAAACTTGCAGTCAACTGAAACTCTTTCATTACAGATACTGAACTGCATTGGGAAGGGTACATTCAGTAAAGTGTATAGAGTATGCTTGAAACTTGATCGGAATTTTTTATTTGCTATGAAAAAGCAGTCAAAAAGCATAATTTTGGCGATAAACGCCATTCAACAAGTTAAAGAAGAAGCTTCAATACATGTTAGTTCAACCTACTTCAATACTATTCATTCAATGTACTCGCTTTTCCGTCTTTTGTCATATGCTAGTTTTCACTGACCAGATGACGAATATGATTTGATATTCTCCAACTTCTTAAAGACGACTCACAACGCATTTTTGTTTCTTGTACTGATAATCAGACTGTTTTAAAACATTTCAGTATATCTAGGAAAAAAATTTTAAACTTGTATACTTATGCATCTTCCACATCGTAGTTGTAATGATCACTGTAAAAAACTTGATAATTTATTAGAGTTAACATGATTGGATCTATTCAGGTAATCGTGAAAAAAGGTATTTAGATTATTACCAAGATTCTCTCCTGTCTTTCAGTGTTTAATTTAAAATAGATAGAATTAGGATTCAGATGGAATAACAACCTAACAGAACAAAAACTAACAGATGATTAATTACTGTAACAAGGGGAGAAGACACTTTTGATTCAAACCATACATTCTAAAGTTCCTTTTTTTTTTCAGTTTCTTTTGAATTTTAAACAGTTTGTTATTACTACATCTACTAAATAATTTACAACTTCCTATTTGAATCTGATAACGTTCTTTCCACGTCATAATGTTTCATTCTTCAAAAACAAACAAATAATCAAATTATGAGTCATGACGGTAAGTTTCCTTTACCTCTAATGGTGAAAGGAGAGGGTTCAAATCTAAATATTAATTTTCCTGCAGAAAAGTCTCTCGGATAACGTGTTCATTGCAAAATGTTACGCTAGCTGGCAATCGAGGACACATCTCTTCACACTACTTCAATACGCAATGGGTTACGGAAATTTGTTCACGTTGTGGCGTGATTACGGACCCTTCGCGGTAGATACTTTGAGAATATATGGTGCAGAAATTGCTTTTGCTTTAGGTTATTTCATTGTTAACAAACTTTTCTTAAATTTGGGTCGGTCATTAATGTCCAGTCACATTAATACTGAGCTAATTTACAGTAGGAATCGTAGGAATCATCAACCTCATACATCTGTGTCTATCATACGTTATTTGGCTTAAAAAAATTGGGTAAAAATTAAAATTAAAACGGAGTGAATTGTTTATTACAAGTAAATAGGTGGCTAATCTACGGAATCAACTAAAAGGTCGCGTATTCACTACCCAATTTCCTCTTCCTAATCACTTTTGTCTAATTACTTCATCTTTTCAGTAATGTAGTCATTCTTTTATCCACAAGACCATCACATCTATTCGTTATGCTTTCAATATATCTAGAAGTATGCTGAAATGACAAATAATTTTTTCGATATCGTTCTATGCAATGTCTTGGTTTCTAGACTACATTCACAAGAACAATGTAATTTATCGAGATTTAAAAATGGAAAATATCGTGCTTGATCTTGATGGCCATATTCAGATTGTTGATTTCGGTTTCTCAAAAAAACTTGCTGATGGAGAACGAACACGAACAGTATGCGGAACACTTCAGGTCTGATTAATTTTAGTAATGTTACGATGTGATGTAATAAAGTAAATTTGATGAACAGCTCGTACAATTTTTCGACATTCTGCTTCAGTTCATTGATTTTTAAGAGAAGAAAGGATTGAGTAGCTGCCATATCTTTGTAAACTGTACCGATTCAAATCACTCGAACTTCTTTAATTCCCAATTACAGTATATGGCTCCTGAAATAGCCAGAGAGAAATTTTATGGCAGAGAGGTGGATTGGTGGTCTTACGGAGTGCTGCTTCATATTCTTAATACAAATAGTTATCCATTTCCAAATTGTGATGTCATTTCACATATTGAACTTAGGTAACCATTTTACGACAAACCTTGAAAACTATTGCTCCGTTCATTTTGAATAAATTCCACTCGGATTTCCAAGTTCTCTAGCTGATTCAAGTTAATCTGCTCAAATATCATGTCATTACAGATATGATAGTTACAATACTCCCTGCTGTGAACCAATGCTAAGCGACCTTTTCAGTAAGGTGACATTTAATTTATTCCATAGTATATCCAGTATTCTAAAATGTTGGTATTAATTTATGCAATTAACTACAGTTTACAGCTACTAAGTGTAAACATGGAACGAAGGATATATACATTTGCTCAAGTGAAATGTCATCCTTTTTTCGAGACCGTTAATTGGGATGATGTTGCATTGAAAAAGGTACACCTTTTTTTAGTTTGAGTTTAGGAACTTCAGCTTGCAAAATTCTGTTTCCCTGCACTGAAGTTGACGCCATCTTTCTTCAACCGTGACAAAAACTGAGGGTTCTTTCCGCTTCTTTAGTTGGTAATACCTCAAACTTGGGTAATTAAACCTTTATTACGACAAATTTATTAATATAACAACGAACTTGCAATTACGACATCGACACCAAATTAATAACGAAAACCAAAACGAAAAGATTAAATCACGCCCGATATCCTCCAACCAACCGACCTGTCAAAACGCTCTTTCGAAATGATTTGGCGCTCAGGGTGGTCCGTTACTCCGAGTGGAAGGGTGCTTGTACCATTTGTGATTACAAGAATTAGTTTCCTCATGGAGTGCACATTACATAGGGTTAAGACGATATGGGCATATACAGCAAAGATGTCTGGCTTTCAACAAAAGGATTATTGTTCCTTTGTTTCCACTCGCCATATCAGCGACAGAAGTGAAGAATGGATTCAGTGGCTTCATCTTAAAGCGTACGGTGAAGCCACTGAGTCTAGTCTTCAGGGCGCAAAAGTTCCATCTTTCAAGACTTCTTCAAAAACTCTATTTTCTTAAAATAGAGGTGAAATTTGATCTCCAACTTGCAGTTTGCTACAACTCATATTAAATAACAATTTTATGCAACGATTACTTAATTATTCACCACATATTTTAATTCGATAAAAAACAACCATGTGTATAATTCCAACTTCTTAAATTGGAATTTCTTTTGATTTCAAATAGGGCAATTTAAACGAAAGATTTTTATGATTATCATTTTCAGTTAGTACCATTTGCCTACATGGAGAAACTGCGACGTTGTCCAAGCTGCAATTCTTTATATGACAAAAGCGCATCGGATTTCAGTAGTACAGATGTGGAGGAGAATTGGGCTGCTTTTGAGGAACGATATGAGGTATTTCCAACAACTACTTAATTTTATAAATTTAAGCTTATTGCTCAGTTTACATCATTTTATTCTTATGTACAATCCATAATATGAATACTTCGATCATCTTTTTCTCAGGAACTTTATATACTAGTTTAAATTTCGCGTCAAACACAGCTGTCAAGTGCTACTGTAGGAATGAAAGATGCTTTTGTTCGTATGTTTTTAATTTGGGGTCACGAAGTTCAAAATATCTCCTGTGTCCAAATATTTCAGTTCAATAATGACGATTACTTTCGTGATCAGATGTAATGACAGAGGTGTCGAAGGTTGTGATCAGCTTGTTCATTGCAAAAAAAAGTGTTTATCCATTGGTTTATGAGTCCATCCCATCTGTTTATTGTTAGACATTGAATTCATAATAAAATACTTCAGCGTGCTATTCTGAAATGGAAGTTTATAAATCATGAGACATGCTTAAAGAGCCAACACATTTCCACTTCATTCATTCTTAAAGGAGCGCACATCGTAGATGTCAAACTGAAAAAGGATCAAGTTTCCAAGTGTGAATGACACAAAGTGTCGTGAAAACGGAATTGTTAATGTCGAGAAACTGAAGAAAGGTTTAAATACGCTAAAATTTGTTGTATAAAGCATTTCCTAGATGAATGATTCATCATATTACACAACAAAAAAACGTTTTCTCATACCTAAAGTAATGAGTCAGTTGTCAAATCTTCAAATCCTCTAAAAATGTTTTTTTTTCTTTTTTTGTCTGATGTTGAGATTTGCGTATATCCGGCAACCAATCTGTAAACATTGGTAAAACAGTTCCAATTAGAAATTGTTTTATCAATTTCCTCTTTGTATAAAACTAACCTTGTAT
>NW_018108295.1:117501-126819 GCF_000183805.2 Loa loa | reverse complement strand
AGCTGTGAAAATACTGTCAGTTTTGTAAAAACCTTATAGGTAGCTATTCTCATATTGTAATCCACCGCACTTGTTCTAGAATTTGAGATTGTGACCCACTTTTCACTCAGTAAGCACTATATTCTGCAATGGGATTTTTTACTACTTCACTTAAATCACCGATCCAGCTTATATTCTATTCTGTTTCTGTTTTATCCCCCAATAATTCATTTCAATCTACAGAATTGAAGTAACGGTTGTGTCTCATCCGCGTTAATTCCTATTTGGTTAATAAATACTATCTATATTCGTGGTATTTTGCTACGTCAAAAGGATCAACAGATCTTTGCTCATCCATTGATAATTCAATCTTAACAAAACAGTTTCTCTGAACTAAACCTGGAAAACTAGTTTTCTTTCAATAAAAGAAGCAAGGAAATCGAGTTTTATTTGTTACGAAAGACAAAAACCGAAATTTTCGCAACACAGAGTCATAGGGCCAAGTCGATTTGAAATAACTCCTTGCTTAACTTTATTTCACTCGCAGTTGCTAACATGTGTAAATGTAAATTTTCCGCGAAATGATGAAAGAGCTAAGAATTAGAAAGTGATTCATTTAACAATTTAGTGCTATTAGTGAGTGGCGTTTTTAATCCTTTGTGGATGATCGATCAGTTATCACTTTATGGAAAGAGATAAAGACAGTAACGGTGAATCTCTGAATACTGTTTACGTATGTGTCCTTTTGATTGTTGTAAGTGCAGCTAAAATTACTAAGCTTTTGAAAGGATCTTTACCAGATGTCTTGCTAAGAACTTGAATATGTCCATTTTACATTTTTCACAAATCCACCTTTCACTCCCTTTTCTCAAAATACCTTCCAAGCGTTTTATTCGAATGTCTAAGTAACTCTAGTCTCACCTGCATGGATTCCGATGACTTGGCTCGAATCTCTTTTAGGACAACGAACTGGCGAAAGCCGACGAGAAAACGAAGTCACGAGTGTCACATATTCATGATTTAAGTATTCGTTTACTAAATGTCGCCTTACAGAAAGGAACGCATCTTAGAAGGATAGTTAGTTTCAATTTTATGTAATAGATGTTGCTTGGCTATTATGTTGATAATACAGTTTTGGGTCAAAATACAGCCACACATCAACTGTTTCATTTAGAGTCAAATTGCTAGCTATCAAATCACTGATTGACTGGCTATTCATGGTTCACATCCTTTCATCTAATTTTAGCAATTTCTTTTCAACTTTTGCTTAAAAATTCTGAAAATATCTGCTTTCCTCTCTCCATGCTAACCATCTGATACTGTTATTTTCACCACGTTGGATCAGATTTTATAAGAAAATGCTTCCATTAAAATGAAAAGTAAAAAGACAATAAAAATAATTAATCAAAATAATATTTGTCATATTCATTCTCCTTTCCTTCTTCTCCCTTACTGATTTTCCTCTTCGTTTTCTCCTATACCTTCCTATCTTCCGCACCTTCCACATCTTACTGTATAAAACAATAATTGAGGTCAAAAATGAATTTGATTATCAACAATTATTGCTTTTGAAGGTGAAGGAAAAAGAACTAATGGAGTTACTTCAAGAAACCAAAGCAGTACTACAAAGTCAAAGCACATTTACTGAGATTAATGCGCCAGTGGTTGTTTGTGGTGACATACATGGACAGGTTTTCATTTTTCTTGTAAAATTTAATTGGACGCTTCGTCCAGCCAAATATTATTTCCAAGTTGTCACGGTTTCCTAAAATGCCACAAATATGAATCCAACAGTTAAAAATCTTTCTTCTTAAGTAAGAGAAAAGATAATGGTTGACAGTAGCTTCAATGTGTCAGCGATCAGTTGTAAAAAGAAACTGTGATAGAACTTTTCCTTTATCACAAACAATACATTTAAAATTGTCATTTCGAATTGACACTTAGCTGAATTCAGTTTGTTATCCTGACCTTTTTGGCTACTAGCTTTGTTTACGCATTTTCTAGAGAGCATCGAATGTTGGGAAAAATGTTTGTTTGCGGAAAGTAATTGGAAATATAGCTGTCGTATTATGAATGTTTGCATGTGAAAATGATTAAATAAAAATAAAATGCAGCAAATTACTGACTCTAACAAGTAACAGAACATTTCTAAAACGGTTATTAGCATCAAATGAACGCATGCGCTCAATTATTCAGCTAATGGTGACCGCTGGACAATTTAAACCAGCGCTCATTAAATCCAAACGAGTATGCAGAAATATGTGTACATATATTCTTTATATTAAAAAAAAAAAGAAATATCCAACATGTGATAAACTGGCTAACAATGGCAGGTATCACTCTAAAAGGAAACAAGCATAAGTATGTATAATTAATGCAATTGGCAAAAATTTAGTTAGTAAGTAAAACGATGTCTTAGTGCAATAGTTGACATTTTCAAATAATAGTTCATAAGATTAATGATTCATTATACTTTACAGCAAAAATAAATAACTGCTGAAACATTTCAGTACAGCGATATGCTGCGGATTTTTGACAAATGCGGCTTTCCACCGGAAACAAACTATTTATTTCTTGGTGATTACGTCGACCGTGGCAAACAGTCGATTGAAACCGTGTGTCTCCTTTTCTGCTTCAAAATTAAATATCCTGAGAATTTCTTCTTATTAAGAGGTACTTATTAATTGTGTCTGTGCCACCTATGATTTGGACATTGTGAAATATCTTAATATTACTTCTTGATTATTCAGCTTTTTCCGCGATGTATGGTACATAATGAGAAACTTAGTGGCAGTTTTTTAAAACACTTTAACTAACTGAAAAATTTTGCAAATCTCGAATTAGTTTGAAACTCCCATGTCATTTTATTTGTAAGGTGATATGATTATTTGCAGGGAATCATGAATGTGCTGGAATCAATCGAGTGTATGGATTCTATGAAGAGGTTAATCGACGTTATCGTTCTGTTCGTCTCTGGGAAGTCTTTCAAGTACTAATTTAACGTTAATGCAACTTAGTTGTCAGGAATGAGTGAATAATAAAGTACAACTGCTGAAAATGACTCTCTGAAAAAAAATCAGCATTCAGCATGGCTGCTAGAACTAAACTGAAATTTAAAATTTGAGCAAATGAAGTTGTTGAACTTTAACCTTTAAGCTACATGAATAGATTTTCACATAGACTAGTAGTACCAAAAGTGAGAGATCATTCAAGTAATGGGAATGTTTAGGATACGTTCAATTATCTGCCATATGCTGCTTGTATAGCTGGAAAGATCTTGTGTATGCACGGTGGTCTGTCACCAAAATTGAATAATTTGGATTCGCTGCGCAATATAGAACGCCCATCAGATCCACAACCAACCTCCATGGAACTTGATATCCTTTGGTAGCTGTTCTATCTGTTTTCCTTTTAAGGGTAAAGTTCTTACATAACTATATATTATCGACATACCAAAATTTCAACAGATAATTCTTTCGCATCTATTTACCTGTTTTAAGCAGCTTCCTTGGCTCATTTCGCAGATCTCATAATTCATACTGTTGAAATAGAACTAGGAGCCTCATTCCGTTCATTCTTTACCAGCGGCTATCTCAGCTGCAATGAAATATTTTAAAATTGTGAAGGACTTTAGCAAAGTACAGGTCGGATCCAGACGAAAGAGTACAAGGTTGGCAACCGAATAGTCGAGGTATTTCGTTTGTTTTCGGCGTTGATGTTTTGAAAGACGCATGTGAGAAACTAAACATCGATCTGGTCGCTCGTGCGCATCAAGTTCGTTTAATTCAAGGGTATCAGATTCTAAGAATTTTTCCGAAAGGAAAATGTAAATGTGAATCTTATTCAGGTGGTGCAAGACGGATACGAGTTTTTCGGCAATCGTCGTTTAGTGACCATATTTTCAGCACCACATTATTGTGGCGAATTTGACAATGCAGCTGCAGCGATGAATGTAGCAGAAGATCTCAGTTGTTCATTTCATGTGGGTTTAGCAATTACTGCTTAGTAGTAAATTGGCCACATCACTAATAAGTACAAAATATATATATAGGATAGTCGTATCATTAGCAATTTTTTTTTGTCACTGTAATACAGTTGACTAATGGCAACAATATCAGTGTTCCGAATTTCAGGTATTGGATCCCGAAGCGAACTCTACATCATAAATTCTACTACTCCATCTACTCGTCTAATAAAAAAGCTACCTTAATCCAGATGTTTTCAGGTGTTTAAGCCAACAACAAAAGCAATTCGCATGGCAATGAAACAAAAAGAAAAAGTTGGATAGTTGCAAGCAAAGCTTTACAAAATTACTACTTAATATTGCATTTCAAATAAAATCAGAAACATATTATTTCGACGTAAATATTTTGAAATATCAATTTCGAGCCTTCTGAAGACATTTTTCTGAAAATTGCCACGTATTCCATCCATTACGTCCTTGTTGCAATGAGAAATTCGCTGAAAATTTAGAAGACATTTTTCAAACCGAGATATTTTTTTGGTGTCTCATTTTGATACTTCGATTGCCTCCTTCCGTTCCAAAATGCTAAAGTGACCAATGTATTCCACGACGTTAATTTTGAAGAATTGCAGCAGTTTTTCTTTTTTGTATTAACCCTAAAGTATTTGAATAAACTTATTGTAATTTTTAACTAATGAATTTACATCCTTCGTACATGCTCTGAGCCGTATAATTCAAACAAATCCTTAATTTCTCATACGGCATTGCATGGTTAAACACGGATATCGGCTGAGTTTTCCAGTGAAAAACTGGTGCCAAATAGATGAATAAACGATCTTTTCTGGGTCTGCAACGAATCAGTGGAGCGTGGGAATCTTTTTTTTTGTACGGAAGCAAATGAAGGATGAAAACTAGTAATAAATGGTAGGACATACAGTTCAGTTCTTCTGATGTACGGGTAGTCCTCATCCACTTTGAAGGCATTCGTAGGCCTTCGATAAACAGTTATCGTTGTTGAATTAGTAGTTCGTACAAATGGTAGGGCGTGCAACTGGCGGCCGAACACTACACCTTGTACCTGGAAAGGTGACATCTGGAAATGTCTAGGACAGGAGTAAAGAGTAAAGCTATTGAAAGGAAGTAATTAATTGGACATTAGCATCCAATCGTTTACATTCGTAAGATGTCTGGAAAAGTTAATCTGGATGTTGTAATAGCCGAATGAAACCCTATTTATTTCCTGAACCCATGTGTCTTCGATATCATACTTCTTATAAAAAGTTAATAAGACTTGCTGTACGACAACTTTAAGAAACTTGCTGTACAATAATTTTTAAGGAGACTTGTGATAAAAAATAAGCATAATTGTCGCTTGTCGCGATACTAAATGCAAAAGCGTGATCGCCATGGTTGTACAACGTGAAGCTATGAGACTGCGGTGGACAATCTTTCTAAACATCGTTCACTGCTGTGAATTTGTAAACATAGCGAATTAAATTTAAAATAAAAGATTTCCGAAACGGTACGGAGGGGAGTAGTGTAAATGAATAATCACAAGTTATCACAAGTTGCGCAGAACTATTCCAGAGTTTTTCAGAAGAAGACTACAATTAGTTTATTTAACATCTTTTATAAAATTTATCGGTCATTTGCTGTAGCCAAAGAACATTTAAAAGAAAGTCGAAGAGGTCTTGGAACTATGAAGAAGTTTTTATTGTTCAGACTGAAAAGGAAAGAGACCTGTAAACCGAAAGTGAGCCAGTTCTTATCAACCGATGCCAAAATTTCAGGTTCAATGAGTTCCGCATCCGGTTTGTCACTGGTCCAGATAAAACGATCATTGCTCATGTATGATGGCGTAATCATTTTTATACAAAACGTCACCGCCTGAATCTTATAATATTCACCAATACAACGTTATGGGAAATTAAACGCACAGCAGCGCATCCATCCCAGTGACTCCCATGACGCACGTCATTCTGGAAACTTCTTGATCGAAAACTTCCTTTAATGGCTTATATTTTAGGAGTTTTAGTTTGCTGTATACGATTTCGCGTATTATCCATTCGTACTATTTGTTGGCCAACAATAAAAGTGGTAAGTTTGAAGAACGGAAGTAATTAGAAATTTGCGAGACCGCTTCTCCCTTACCTTTCGCAAGAATGAAAGACGAATGAGAGCAACCGAACACGGGATGATTCTGTTGAAATGAATTCTGTTAAACACAATTTGAGGCGTTTAAAGGGTGAAAATTCGAAAAAAGTTGGGACAAGACGGCCTTTAAATCTGAGCCAAAAAACTACTAATAAGTAGTCGAAATGTTTTAATCTGATCAAAATTAATGAAATGATTTAATAAAGATCAAATGACTTCCAATAATTCTGTTAGTTGTCCTCTCTCTGAATGGACAAGACTCCTTCAAAGTCCGGATGTTATTTCAAAGTCAAAGGTTTCCTAAGCTTATTGGAAGACTTCAACATTACTCCAACATTTTTCTCTTTGCATGACAGTTTTCTGCCTGCGATTAGTCTCTAAGTCCCCCTAAAATTCATAATATTTCACGGTTAGCCGACATCATTTTGTAGACATATTATTCGTTGGTTTCCTGCTTTACTCTGCTTGCAAGATTGCTGATGAAATTGGGGACAGGATGGGAAGGAGTGACGTGTGACATGTTTGGCCCCTCAAGCATGGATGGAGGGATCTGAGTCGAAAAGAAGTTTCGAAGCAACAAAAAGTAGAAGATATGAATAGTGGTGTGCCTGGCTACAGTCTCGACGAAGTGAGAAAAGTTCATTTGAGTCATTTAAGTCGAATAACTCTTGACAGTTGTCGTAATATGACCACTTCATTCATGTGATTACTTTCAGCGACAGTGTCAGGAAAAATAACAAAAAATAACAATAAGAAGCGATTGAAGAAGGAACGAAGTGGAGGTGCGAACATGTTCAAGAAGGAAAAAAAATTGTCGTGGCGAAAGAGTAAGTTGCAGTTACCTTTTGAAAGGATTACTGCTTCGAAAAGTAACTTCTAGTGGAGTATGATGAAAGTTATTTGGTATGCATGGGTTACTTAATAGCTGAAAGTACACCAAGCTAATGTCGAAGGATGCATGATAAATAATGTGGAAAGATGGATGGTAAAGCAGCCTTATCATTAAGTATGAGAAATTGTCTCTTCACCTTTCTTTCTACCAGTTAGTAATGTTTATTGCTGATTGTTGATTTTTTTTGACGATATGAAAGATCAACAATAAGTATTAGGAAGAGCTGCAATGAAGCAATTTCGTGAAGATATATTGTTGGAACAGTTGATTCGAAAGCCTAAAGTTAGTGATGTTTTAATAATGGACACGTACGGTGATAATATGAATGAAACAGTTAACGGTGAGTTCAACCAGTAAAGAAACATTTCGTAATCATTTTCTCCGCTTATCATGTAAGCAGTTTATCTTCATTGATTCAATAGTCTTTGTTCTTGATGCTTTCTACAGTTACTGCTAAATTCAGTTTGAACTATTAGAAGTTTTATATTAATGGTATGCTATCACTACTTTGTTATTTTTACCCTCTAACTGTACTTACTGCGGCGATGATTGGAAAGTTGTATTAAGAGGAATCCTGTTTACTTCTTACTTATTGCTTGAGGTGTTATCACGATAGTAATGATTTTTACTGCTTTAATCATTTCAGGAAGGTTTTTGATGCTAAGTATAGCACTTCCTGGATCAATATTAAATAACGCACAAAGTCCAGAACTAAGAACTTATCTTGCTGGACAGGTAAACATATTTTAGTTTTAGCTATTATTTAATAAGCGAAATACTGCCATTTATCATCAGTCATATAGTTTCACAGTTTTTTTCAACTTTAATGGGGGCGATATCATTTTAGTCTAGCATCTATCAGTTTGGATAACTTAGGTAATGTAAATTACAGATAGCGCGTTCGGCTGCGATATTCTGCGTCGATGAGATTATTGTTTATGATGAAACAGCTCGAATGAAACCACAGTTGGTTTATTTTCCCACTCACGTGTTATGGTTCATAAAATCATTTTCGAATCGATTGGTAAAAGATTTTTATGTCCAGATTTATTTTCACTATGCTGATTTTTAGACAACGTGACGATTACTGCAGCGGAAAATGGTGTCCAGATCTGCCCGTTCACAGTGGCAATGTAGAATGTAATTTTCATCTGGCGAGAATTCTGGAATTTATGGAATGTCCGCAGTACTTGCGGAAAACCTTATTTCCTCTTCAAAAAACGTTAAGATATGCTGGTGAATTCGTATTTTTTAATTTTAAATGCTGATTTTAGAGCTTAAACTTCCAAAGAAAATTTTTTCCTCTAACTGCCAGCTAAATCCTTATAAGCTCAGGTATCCTGAATCCGTTAGATTGTCCTCATCATCTGCGTGCGTCAGATTTGAGTGTTCCCTATAGAGAAGGTGTTGTGCTTGATAAGCCGGTGAAAGCAGGTCGTGGACCTATTTGTAACATTGGTCTATACAAGGTTTGTTAATTTTGTGGTATTATATGGAATTAGAATAACCCGTTTTTTTGTAGTGATAGCAGTTCTGTTTTGAAATGTATTAGTGATTTATATTTTTCCCTCGTTGATTTTGATTTTTGTGATACCGCGAAAATAATGAGTAATGTTTTCAATTTAGGAAGTTCAAATTAATGAAGAAGTTGTACTTCAAGCTGGAACTCGTGTTACAGTGAAAGTATTGGATATTTACTCGGGTATTCCTGTTTCTTCACACTTTTATGCTACCTCCAATTTATTAAGGAGGTCATCACTTCAAAATAATTATGAAATGAGCTAGCAAACGAAGTAATCAGTGAATTTTGCTGTATTTTTCATCTCGCCAGTTTCAGTACCCTTTTAAGAACAGCAGATATACAAAATGTTTGAATCTAATTGAAATTGAAATTAAATTCGAAAACTGTTGAAAAATAAAAGGTCACGAAATAGCAGTTAGTAGTAATGGAGCAGAAAAAAATTTTCTTTGTAGAAAGAAAGCGATATCATGGATGTTTGGTGAATTCTCAACAAATAAAGCGAGAAACTGGATTATACTGGGGCTATAAAGTACGCATTGCTTTAAGTCTTCATGATGCATTGAATGCTGGGGAATACGATGTTATCATTGGAACATCGGAACGGGGAAAGCCAGTGAGCAAATTTGAGATGCCGTTATGTGAAAGGAAGTGAGCTTTTTTTGTCCCACAATATAAAATGTACATTGAAGTTGGTCTGAAAAGAATTTATTTTAATTTCACAGGCAGTTTCATTTTTAAATAGTGTTTTTGAGTAAGGAATGGGGAACAGGGACGAAAAGGGTTTCGTCCTTTTTTTCGTCGTTTCGT
>NW_018108295.1:100945-117430 GCF_000183805.2 Loa loa | reverse complement strand
CAGATATACAAAATAGTTTTGAAATCTAAATTGAAATTGAAATTAAAATTCGAAAAACTAGTTGAAAAATAAAAGGTCACGAAATAGCAGTTAGTAGTAATGGAGCAGAAAAAAATTTTCTTTGTAGAAAGAAAGCGATATCATGGATGTTTGGTGAAATTCTCAACAAATAAAGCGAGAAACTGGATTATACTGGGGCTATAAAGTACGCATTGCTTTAAGTCTTCATGATGCATTGAATGCTGGGGAATACGATGTTATCATTGGAACATCGGAACGGGGAAAGCCAGTGAGCAAATTTGAGATGCCGTTATGTGAAAGGAAGTGAGCTTTTTTTGTCCCACAATATAAAATGTACATTGAAGTTGATCTGAAAAGAATTTATTTTAATTTCACAGGCAGTTTCATTTTTAAATAGTGTTTTTGAGTAAGGAATGGGGAACAGGGACGAAAAGGGTTTCGTCCTTTTTTTCGTCGGTTTCGTCGGTTTGTCAAGTGTTTCTTAACATGTTACATTTTAAAGCCTTAAGCATTAATTGAATGAGCGACTGCAGCAATACAAAAGTATTTCTTATACTAAGTTATATTTTGTAATTGAATAATTTTTCAGCCGAATTCTAATTGTTTTTGGTGGACTAGAAGGGTTAGAAGCAGCCATAGAAGCCGATAAAAATATCAGTTGTTCAACTCCTGAAGAACTTTTCGAACATTACCTCAATGTTGTACCTGGACAAGGAAGTCGAATCATCCGTACGGAAGAAGCCATACCAATTACTTTAGCCACTTTGGGGCCTGTGATTTATACTGATTTATGAAACTTTTCGTTTTTTAAAATTGATTTGAAGAAATTTAATAGTATTCTTGTTGTTTTTCTTGTCCTTCTGAAGAAATGATAAAAGCTAACATTATGTTGAATGTTTCTGGTGAACTTGAAAGCTTCGAAGTCTTCTGAAATATCTGGCGAAATTGAAATTTACCAATATTCAATTGAATTTTCGTCGATCTTTTATATTCAAAGAAATTTTTTGGAATAAAGATGTTTGTCCTTTCAAAATTTGTTTAATTGTATCTAAAGAAGGAGAAAAACAAAGTATTTACATCTTTAGATTTGATGATTATTAGATTATTATATAAGCAGTTTTATACCTAAGATTTTATAGCCTTTGATGTTATCACGACGATGTTTTATTATTGACATTCGCAAACTTGTTCAACAAAAGTGGACGAGCTTTGGGGATTATGCAGTAAGTTGGTTCTGATAAGTCTTTACAAATTTTGTACAATTTTCAGTTGAAGTGGGAGTGCACTTTAGGTTGTACAATTAATGAGGCTTGTTTTCACATTATTGCTATTGATAAGCAATGCTGATCTCGTGACACATGAATAGCTCTCATTTCAAAAGCCCATTAATATGTTTAGTGAAAGAAGCATTTATTAATCGCAAGGGTTCTTATTAGGTAACGAATTCGTTGTAAAAGTTCATTCATCGTTCATTTCTGTTTTCATATTAAGCAGTAAGCTAGAGTTAGTGTAAGTAAAACCATCATACGGTGATGCTGTTTGTTGGTGAAGTACAATGTCTGTGGAAAAACTTTTGCTCCTTATGCCATAAAAAGTTGATGTCGTTTTACATTACATGTCATTTTACTTGCGTTATGTTATGATTTGGCAGCCAACACAAGTTATTTTCGAATTTGCTTCAACCAGAATTTATTGAAGTTATCTAAATGTACCATTCTCGTAAACAAGGCATGAGTGCATCAAAACAGTATCTACATCAATCATTTTAATATATAACCATTTTAAATTTGACGTCACTAACTAAATGTATGGTGAATTTTTATTAGGACAAACTATTTGAAATTGCATTTAAGTTTTTTTTTGACGTAATTCTTTATCTTGGAATTGAGAGTTTTATTTGTTTCAGGGTTATGCTACTGCGAGTGTCGGCGATACTAAAAACAACCTCCGAAAAATCACTTTCCATCGCTTTTATAAACTGTTCAAATGGATAACAGTGGGTTTTCTTGCTGGCAGTAGTACCATTTATTTATATAATTTGTTTGTTCCAGATTGGCGAGAATTACAAGATGAAAAGCACTATTATTCTGACTGGAAGGTAAAGTTATTCACTTGCTAGATGTTTTAATTTTCATAAGTTTATTACTATGCTCAGTTTTATCCGAACTTAATCCATTTCATGACTAAGGAAAGCAAAAAATTTCCCGAAAACTTTGTTAGCTTTGTTTTCAAAATTGAGCAGATTGAAAATATCAATTTCTTAATGTTTACAAGGTACATTACTTCATCACTTCAGTTACAACTGAATTCTCGTGTCCCTTTCATATGTTATTCGTTTGCATTGAAATTTGAGCTACTGTAAATTTCTGGGTAGTATAAAAGAATCAGTGAAGTTTTAGATGCTACGCTGTGTGGAATAGACAAACTCCATTTAAAACTGACAGTGAAGATTAGGATGATATAACTATAGAAATGTTTCAAACAGCTGAAACACTTCTAATATTGCTTGGATAAATGTCAATGTTAGCAATAAACTGAAATTATGGCAATGTAATTTCACGGTTCATGGCTTTAAGTCGTTTTTATAACATTAGGAAACTAAAGGAAATATTTAGAATAGAAGACTGAGGATAAAAGATAGATTTTTAAAAAACAGGGTGATAGATTCATCAGATTAATGTGGACCGAAACAGCAATTATTAAACTTTCCTTTAAAATCATTTGTTATGGGACATAGCTGTTTGACAATTGTTTATGTTCTTTTTGTGTTGTTTTCCTTTTTTTTCTGTCTTATGATCGATAGCAATGTATTTTATAAGCCAATTTAAACAAAAAAATGGAAGTTTTAGTTGCGTGTATATTCTTCTCTACCGCTGAATGCACTTTCACGTTTTGCCGGTAGCCTAGCTAATGTTTATATTCCGGTGTGGTTACGACCGAAAATATTCGGTTAGTTTCCTTTTTTCAGATTGAATTGGATCTTGTCAGTTTTTTATTTCCTAATAATAGGTGTTTTTTTATTTTTTTACTTTTTTTTAGTTTTTTTATTTCCTAATAATAGTAACAATTTTTAACGGGACAAGCAAATAAAAGGTACGGTAGAAGAAAAGTTAGCTGTAAATGAAAAGAGAGAAAAATATGAAAAGATCCGTCCAGTGAGGAAAGAGTAAATGTGCTTATCAAATCAGTATTTCCTTAATAACTGATAAAAATGCAACTGGACTGCGAATCCGCTGATTTAAACTACTGGAAAATGTTAGATGGTATCAAAAGAACGTGGATTCATTTTAAACTGTTCGAGTTCAAAAAGTTTAAACTCTGTAAGCTTTAAACCAAAAGAATTATCTCAAATATTCAGATAAAAGACTTTGTTATGTCAGCACTAATGACAAATTTTTCATATATGTATGTTCGAGTATATGACTGTCGAATGGATGAGGCTGAAGTGAGCGATTTGTCATCCTATCCAACCTTAGCAGCATTTTTCAATAGATCACTGAAATCTACAGTTAGGCCTATTAGTGATTCAGACTTGGTTCGTTGTCCTCTTCATACATCAGTTTTCCAAAAAAAAAAAAAAAAAGAAATTTTCAATAGTAATTTTTGAAAATAATGAAAGAAGTTTCCTTTGTAAACCGCCAAGATTTGTAATTGGCGGCAACTTTTTTCACTGTCCAGTTTTTATATTTTTATGAATAATTTGATTTATTTTCTTTACAGGTGTCTCCAGCTGACGGAGTTGTGATTCATTACGGGAAAGTGAATGAAGGACGCATTGAGTTCGTGAAAGGCCATGATTATCATATTAGCGACTTTTTAGGACCAGTGAATATGAAAAACAAAAAAGTGAATTTCATGTTAGCAGTTAATAAAATTTTTTTTGCTAAACTGGCAGTTATTCTATTAGAATGATTCTTATATTGAAGTATCTTCATAACTCATAATAATGTAACTGTAGAAGGGACATGAGCTTTATCAAGTGGTTCTTTACCTCGCTCCTGGCAATTATCACGGATTTCATGCTCCTGCAAAGTGGATGGCAAGTGAGGAAATACATTTCCCCGGTAAGTTCACATCCCGTTTTCAAAATTAACAGTCTTGAGAAATGAATCCTTTCTGGCTATTATGTGACATTATTTCATAGCGTACAGCACTATTTTTAGGATTATTATTGTCGGTACGACCATCATTTTTGCTTCGCATGCCTCATTTGTTTTGTATCAATGAACGAGTAGTTTTAAAAGGATCTTGGAAACATGGCTTTTTCTCAATGAGCGCTGTCGCAGCTACAAATGTTGGGGATGTTTCGATAAACGCAGTACGTCGGCATTTTATATAGCTGTTGTTGTTTTTTTATCTTGGGATTGGTAAACTGAATTTCTTTCTCACTGAAGGATTGAAAATTTTCGTTCTTTTAATTTTATGAATTAAAAAAAAAAACGAAGTATTAGTGATTGGGGAGTATTCTATTACTTTTATTGCCCACTAATTCTCATAGGAGTTGCAATTTAATTTTGTTCAGTTCAGGATCCCTTACTTCACACAAATGTCAAACGCTTACGGACGGAAGTGTCCAAAGCGTTACCCGTAATTACAGAACTGGAACATGCATATCTACCTGGCGACAAAGTTGGAGAATTTCGTCTAGGATCAACGGTTGTTCTAGTATGTTTTTCTTGCTTATTCTTTTTAGTTCGGTTAAATCAGATAAACACCATATTGTGCTGTTTCTTTCTTTTTATAAACATTCCTTTAAGCACTAGGATTCTGGACTCAGTCATACTTCAATTGTCCCTTTTAATCTATCTAGTATTGCGATGGTATTGATACTGTATTGTCGGAAAAATATTGATGGACTGTCCTCCTGAAAAAATTTCGTTTCACCAATGATGATAAGCTATTTTTGGCGTTTAATTAGCATTAAAATGCCAAAAATTTTAATTTTTAGCATTTAATTTTACAGATATTCGAAGCTCCTCCAACTGTACAGTTTGCGATTCGCGCTGGTGATAATTTACGCTATGGACAGAGCCTTGTTATTAATGATTTTTAATGCTGCGTATCAACATATTTTGATATCTGAAATACTTATGTTAACCTTGTAAAACGGGTATTGTCGGTGTAAGGTGTATTCGTTTTATTCATTTTTATGTGCATTGCAATCTTTTCGTAGTTGTACCTCCTCCTGTTATTTTGTGAAGTATAAAGGCGTTCTAGACATTCATATATTTTTTAAATTCGCTCTTTTTAACTTTCACAGATTCATGATATTATGCATTTAAATTCCTTCTTTCTGTAGAATAGGTACCACTTCATTTCTGTGTACCAGAGCTATATTTCACCATGCTAGTAACCATCTTTACATCGTGATAAGATGCTGTAATCAGTTTCTGACAGGTAGTATCCTCTCATTTTTTTAATATCTATATGAACAAAATGTTCGCATCCCTAATATTCTAGAACTCAAAACTGGACTAATTTGCTGAATTAAGCAAAGCGAGCTAGTGTCTCGTGCTGAGCTGTAGAGAACATCTGAGCACCGAGCATTCAGATGGGTGGGATGTCAGGAGTCGAGTATATTTAGGCCGGCAATAAATTCACTGGCGGTTTAGTTTCAGCAGATACTTGTTCATGGCGTGCAAAGGAGAAGTGGTGAAGCAAAATTGCGTTGGTAACATGTTTGGAAGTTAGGGTAGACATTTGAACAGGTGTATTACTTGTTCCCTGTAGACAAATTGTTTTATTTAAAACGCGATGGTGAACCGCCGGGTTCTAGATAATGTTAGGTGTTTGCGACTCTGAATTAAACCTTGATTTTGTCATACTGCAGATGTTTTCACCTGCGTGTTTATGATATTTACAATTTCTGTGAAGTTGTGGAGTTTTTTTTTCTCGAGTTCTAGCTTTTCCCTTGTGTTCGAATGAATTCGCGTGATTTCGTTGCCATTAAATTTCGTAAGTCACGATATTCGTTTTGCTATTTTAGGATGGTTCTGGATATTGATTTATTTCGAGAAGAGAAAGGCGGTGATCCGGAACTGATACGAGATTCACAGCAGAAACGGTATAAGGATGTCAGACTTGTTGATGAAGTTATTGATTATGATCAGCGATGGAGAAAAGGTGAGGAGAGAATTTAATGTTGGATATTAAAGTCGAGAAAATTTCATGTCGAAATGTTATCGAGTTTGTAACATGCGTCATTATTTTTAAATGACTCTTTTCTCCTTTTTAGATTAATTTCAGTTTATTGAAATGAAGTATAAAATTAAATGACCTAAGATGTGTAACATAATATCCAGTGACCAACTTCCAAATGCTAAATGACTTCTGCTTCCAGGCCGTATTACTTTAATCTATTATTGTTCTTTAGCGGTATGTGACTTGAAATGTCGTGGAATTCGTACTTTATATTTGTTAATTGAAATTAAAGAGAAGCACTGTTAGGAAAATACTATTGTTGCTACGTAGTGCCTTGCATGCTCTTGCAATTTGAGATTATATACCCCTTTCTCATATTCTTCAATTTTTTTGACTTACAAGCGACAAACTATAAGTGTAATAAAAATTCGTTGATACAAGAATTTTAATAAAAAATTATTAATAATTTTAACAAAGATAATTTAAATTGTTTTTTAGTAAAATGATTTAAATTGTTCTTTTAATAAATTATTTTAATAATAAAAATAATCTAATTGCTCTATTGTATTTTGCAGAGCGTTTCTCCGCTGACAATTTCAACAGGTTAATCAATTTATGTAGCAAGGTTATTGGAGAAAAATTAAAGGTATGCTGCATTATTTCTTTGGTGCTTAATGATGTTATTATCGCTATGAATAATGAAGATTTTAGAAGAAAGAAGCGATCGATGCTGATAATCCGGTACCAACCGATTATATGGAACGTTTAGAAGTACTTAATGCTGATGACATGAAGGTAGGTAGTTTTTTAATTCATTTTACATTTGTATTGCAGTAATTGTTTCCATTACTACGACAATTTACAACAGTTGTGATAATTTGTTCGATAAAATATGATGTAAATTTATAAATAACTGCATGACAAATTGCGAGGTTCCTTGTTTTGTTTAAGCAGTCTTTTCATCACTCACTTTTATTTTTAGAATTTGGAGATACTGCAAATTAAAAAACTAAAGAGCATAATTGATAAGAAACTTATGGAAAAAAAGATAGAAATGGAGAAGCTTGAAGCAAAACGCCATCAAAGTCTTATTCAAATAGGCAATATTATACATTCCACAGTACCCATCAGTGATAATGAAGACAATAATAAAGTGGAGAAGACTTTTGGTGACATCGAAAGTAAGAAGAAATATTCACATGTAGGTTAATTAAGATTTATTTGTGAGAGCAGTTTTTCATTGTTAATGCACATCACATGGTTTTTGAAATGGATGCTTAGTTCGAATTATTTCTCAAATTACCGCTTACGTGTTCGTCAAAAACAATGAAGAAGAGACGTTTTATCAGATGTACAGATTCATGTGCAGATTTCTTCCTTTGAATGAAATTCCTTAAAAACAGATTCTTAATGGTATTGCATATCCTTGTTTATGTTGCGTCATTGTTTTACTTTTTATATTTCAGATAGATCTTTGTGTGATGATTGATGGCTTTGATGGTGATCGTGGAACTTCTATTGCCGGTGGCCGCGGTTATTTCTTGAAGGTCCTTCAATTCATTACTTTAAATATTGATTCAGGTCTTCTTTTAATTTTGTGGCAAGGTTATCTGGTCATACTTGTTTTTGTTTAGGGTCCATTAGTATTTCTGGAACAAGCAGTTATCAATCTTGCTTTACAAATGCTACATTTCAAAGGCTTCGTCACGCTTTACACTCCATTTTTCATGCGTAAGGAAGTGATGCAAGAAGTGGCACAGCTTAGTCAATTCGATCAGGAGCTTTACAAGGTTTCTCTTCCAAAACAGTAGCCTTATTACTCTTGATATGGCAGAAACTCATTAGGAAAGCTATTTCCTTATCTTTTTTCGATAATTCATGACAAAAAGTACTATAACAGGTTACTGGGAAAGGTTCTGAAGTTATCGGAGACGAAACCAATGACGAGAAATATCTCATAGCCACATCCGAGCAACCAATCGCAGCTTATCACCGAAATGAATGGATTAGTGAAGCAGATCTGCCAATTAAATATGCCGGCATATCATCCTGTTTCCGCCAGGAGGTAATCACATTTTTTGATTCAGTAATTCGTTAGGACCCACAATTTAACTCGACCTAGAAGTTATAGGTCGGAAGTCATGGACGAGATACCCGTGGTATCTTCCGAGTACATCAGTTTGAAAAAGTCGAGCAGTTTGTTCTATGTTCTCCACATGATGACGAAAGTTGGAAAATGCTTGATGAGGTAAACGTTGCTTTTTCTTTTGCTGTTAAAGTGGCAAGAGTTACCAGTTTTGAGTTACAAATTACGTTGCACTACTGAAAATGATTTGTAGCCATTGCACTTGATGGTCTTCAAAAACTTCTTCAAATAAGGATCTTATGGAGTAAATTTGCAAAGGATGCCAATTTGGTACAGCGAACATTTGAAAAATTAGTTTTTGATATTGATATGAGTCAGTTTTTATTGCAATTCTGAGTGTCATGGATATCCTCATTTTGATTTATTCAGTGAGAATTAGGGTCAACAATTCCACTTGGCTTAGGTCGCTCTAATTAAATCTCTCAAGTTATTGTGCAAAGCAACAAATGACCATAATTTAAAGATAGGAGAAAGGAAAGGAACTTATATGGTAGAACTGTTATGAGGAGTTTAGAATTTCCTTTCTTACATTAACGATACAATTTTCCCCACGGTAGCATTATATTGTTTATATTCAGCTTTTTAACCCTTTTAAATATCTTAAAAGGGTTAAAAAGTAAGGGTGGCAAATGAATCGAATAAAGAGGGTGAAAATTAATATTGGTTGGAAAAAAATCGTCTAGTCGATTTTTGCATTATTTCCTCGCAGTATGGTAGTTGCTATATCGATTTTATAGATGGTTGAAAACGCTGAAGATTTCTGTAAAGCACTTGGTATACCGTTTCGAATTGTATGCATTGTTTCGGGAGAACTTAATAATGCTGCTGCAAAAAAGCTTGATTTAGAGGCGTGGTTTCCAGGCAGTGCTGCATTCAGGTTCTTTCTATTCTTTCATTATTGGATTCCGTTGGAAAATCATATTTTGTTTTATACATTTTTGAAAATTTACCCTTACTATTTTATTTAAACAGCAGTTGTTCAGAGAATTAGTTTCTTGTTCGAACTGTACCGACTATCAAGCTCGACGTTTGAAAATCCGTTACGGAAAAACGAAGAAACTGGATGGTGAAGTATGTTTTTCCTTTGACTGTTATTGTATTCAGAGTTTATTTTCGGTGTTCAAAAGGTTCCGCAAAATTTCGAGATTTTGGGAAAATTTTTATGCTCTGACAATTTTAATTAGTTCGAGTCCTTAATAGGAATTCTTTATTTACTTGGCATACACACCAATTTATCTTAACAGGTATCTTACGTACATATGTTGAATGGTACAATGTGTGCAACTACACGTGTATTATGTGCGCTGTTGGAAAATTATCAAGAAGAGAACGGTATACGTGTGCCAGAAATTCTAAGGCAATTTATGCCATATCCTTATAAAGAACTAATACCATTCATTAAAGAAGCTCCTATTGAAAATGATTTGAAGAAAGTAAATTGATATGTTACTATTTATTTTATTTATATGTTACTATTGCAGAAGTAAGCTTGGATTTGAAACATTTTTTTTGATGTCTTCATTTATTGCTTTCTGTTTCTTAAAAAGTTGTAATTTTTCCTTCCACATTTACTTTTTGCTTTTGAAAATTTGTTGAAAATGGATTTGTGTTGTTTTCAGTTATAAAGTCGAGTTTACCTTGACACATTTTTTTTGAGTTTACGGAATAAATATGAAGTATAACTCCATTCGATATTACTATTCTATATTGTTGCCTGTAAAATGTTCTGTAACGCAGGTGATTTTAGCGCAAAAACATCGTTACCCTTGTTTCTCCACATTTTATCAGTGTGGAAGATAGGGTAGTAAGAATTGCGTGATACGGAAGAAGAGGTGGTGTGTTAGGCAACCGGGCAGTTTTTTTGGTTCACGTAATTTATTCTTCGTTAAAGAAATAATATTTCTATAGTCATTGGTCAGTGATTCTGTTCTTTTTATAAATAGCATTGAAGACTAGTCTAATCTAGAAGATGTGATTGGCATCAGACAAGAGTTTTGTTGATCTTATATTGTCTGTGTCTTGTAGCCAGTTGTGCTTGAGATAAGAGATATATTCCAACATATTTTAAGCAATCGTCATGGTCAGGGTGCATTTGCAATTTTTCAATGACTATGAATTGTTGTTAATTCGAGGCAATTTTCTGCATAAAATGAGGTCTTGTGTTGAACAATGTAGTATAAAGTAGGAAGTTATTATGCAGGGTTTAATGGTCTTTTCTGATGCAAGCTGTGAAATAATTCTTTTCCGAATTAATGCGTTTTTTTTGTGGAACTACTTCCATTCCAACCTCTCCCTCACCCCCTTCAATGCCTATATTTTACCCACTACTCGTCGGATATCATGTCTTGAGACCCACCACTACATTAAATTTTTCTTTTTTAAGTAAAAGTAGTATTGCCAAGTGGTTAGGCATGTTTGACTTTTCTTTTTTAATTATTCTGATTTTATGATTCCGCAAGAAATGGAAATGTGTCATCATTTGCATGACTTCAGGACCTAGATGCGGGGATGGATGTTCACAAGAAAAGTACTCAAGGAATTGGAATGACAGGAAAGAATTGTCATATTTATGGCGAACGCAGATGGAGAAAGACAATGGGATAGATGAAAAGGTGACAGTTTCACATCCCTTCAGTATAATGGAATTGAGCAACAACCAAACAACATTTACCGTTAATGACAAATCTGCCGCTATGTCAAAATGATAGTGAAAGGATGGATTTTTGAAGAGGGTAATGACTGATGAGAGAAACGATGATCCCATTATATTTTTGTTGTCAATGAACTGTTTACCTGTGTTATGGCATGGACCAGATGTAATAGCCCATCATTGTGATGTGATGACAACGGCCACTGACCTTGTATAGTAGTTTTTGCTCGTTATATGTTATCCTTCTTTCAATTATAGAAACAAATTGGTCACATCAATATGTCTACAGCATGTGTTACTTCGTCATTACAGGTATACTTCTCATTTTTGTTGCAACAACTCATGCTTCAGAATGATTAATGACTGATTCAGTTGGTGAGGGATAGATAAATCAGAAGCGTTAAATTTAAAATTTGATTATCATAAGAAAATGTAATAGATTGTCTGCTCAAATAGGTTCTTCCTAATTGGAAATTATAGTTCAAAAATTGTCTTCTTAAAGAATTGTTTGAAATTATGGAGTAAGTTCAAACTGAGCACATACGACTAAGTTCTATCATATACCAAAACATAACGGTGGCTTCCTTGTTTTAGAAGGAGAGAAAAACAGTTGAAAAAATTCATATCCATGAGAGCTGCACGATTCTGAGCCGCATCCGAAAGTTAATATATATTCATAAAATAGTTTTGACAAGTGGATCTTAATTGTTCTTGGGTGTTTTAAATGTAATTCACAAAATAAAATCAGCAAGTTCCTTAGGAACATTCCTTCAACCTGATTTCAAGAGCAAATGATGTCACCTGGTAATGTGTCTTGTCATTGAATTCAGACAGTTTGACCGAATTTTGAAGAAAATTGATCTTGACAAGAAAACTGTTCGCACCAATTCGATGAGTGCATCGAACTGAATGAAATTAATTTTTACTGTATGTCCAATTCTCTTTTTTCCAAGCTGAATACAATTCCAACTCTGCTTGCTCTCTGACGAAGGAAATCAACTAACCAAAAATCATCATCACTCAACTAAAGGCATCCAAATCTTTTCATTAATAAGGATTCTTAAATAAGTTACTTTTAAAATTCCTTAAATAGGATCGGCTTAATGCATTTTTAGAATCCACAAAACTGGTCAATAGAAAGGTGTAGAAATGGATCACGAAGACTGCAGAGAAATTCGATTAGTTCAAGTACTCTAAAGAGGTAGGTATGCGCGATGCGTCGTGCACTTTCACTTCTACATTGCAGTAGGGTGCAGATAGTTAATTTACGCACCGTTCCATCTGTCCATCTCTCGCTTGTTCGTCGCCATGTGTTCGTTTTTCTAAAGGACACAATGATTGCATCATTTCTCCTTCCTTCTTTATAATTTTGGTTTTTGTTGAGATTTAATGGTACCATTGAGACCACTTAATTAGGGGATATCTTATTTGTTTACATTTCCTCCTTTATTAGATTTATTTAATTGCCAGGTGTATGCGTTTCAATGGTATTAACAACGGTATGGAAGGAAGCAAAGACCTCATCCTTTACAGTTCACAAGCTCTTTCTTTCCCCGCAATTCCACAATTATGGTATCCTCCCCAGCCTTTCATACCGTATTACTTCACCTCACCGCCACCACAGTATTCCCCGTCCTTACCTTATCTATCATACTACTCGAATGTTGCGGTAAGTCAAAATGTGATTTGATACGACTTCATGCGCCCAAGGTATGAATGGTATTACGTTAAGTATGGTCGATTTTCCTGAGGAAGAATCATTCCCATCTTAGGTGTACATATATCATCAGGGAACAATATCGACATGTGATTATTCACTGTTTTGGCCATCAAACAGATGGTCGGAAATAATTAGCAGATAGCTTAAACAGGATGGATAATGAAATAAATTATTATTCCGGCAAACAAGTGCATAATCACCTCCGCCCTGCTGTTGTCCCATGCTAAGTCGGTTACTGAGAAAATGATTCGCACATAGTAGTAATTCATATAAATAAACGGCTATCATTTTAGCCAACGACTCGACAACAAAAACATCAAGGCAAGGAAGTGCGGAAGTCAAGTAAAACCAATTTCTGGTGTGGTGGAATAGCTCAACTGTTGTGGACAATAGCCGTGATAATTGCGCTGGGACTACTCGCCATTCTGATATTTGCGCTTGTTGTTGTTTAGGAGTATCGTTCGGTAGCAGCACGAAAATTACAGAAATTACTCCGCATTTTGAACAAAGACAAAATGTCATTCTTCTCCATGTAATTTCGTATTAAGATTTCTCACTAAAGATGAGATAATCTTTCGGGAAGTAACTCAAATAGAAGTCACTAGATATAAAGAGTATGAAGCTTTCAATTATAACTTTAGTTTAATTCACCCCGAAAAAGATACATAAAATATGAAGGCCCTCATCTTTCAGTGCTCTATTATATAGCAGGTCAGCATTACTGATAGAATATCATTACTTTACCTACAGTAAAAATTTTCAAATGAAAGGTTTCCACAGTTCACGTATTATGCAGAATAAATGAAGAAAAAGTATTTTAAAGATAGGTGCGCACATTTTTTTGTTTATCGCAAAATTTCTAATTAAACATACTTCTACACTCAATGCCTGTAGATGAATGTTTCACTTAGCCTGCTGTTAGGTATGGCTTCCATGCTTGAAGTGGATGTAGCCAACAAAATGTCAAATGATAAAAACCAGTATAAATATAACAGAATTGAAAGTATGATACAATGGAAAAATGATTAGATATAAATCACTGCACCAGTGCACTATTCCAACAGTTCATTGGAATTGTCACAAAAAAAAAAAAAAAAAAAACAAGATGGACTGATATAACGAGGAAAATATCACAAAGGATGTGCGGTCAGACTCCAGCTATTCCTTATGAATAGTGATATTTAATGTGCTATAAGCAAATAAGCGACGAACCTAAAGCTGCATATGTACTTCCTTATAAAAGCATATATTACAATATGAAAGTCGTTACGATGGAAATAAATTACAACTGAGCTGCTCATGTAAAATAAACGGTAAATTATCCCTCCCAAAGGTCTTATCAGCAATATATTGCTTCACGAGTGCTTCTCCAAAAAGAAGTTAATTTCTCGGGTTTCAGGAAATCCACCATATCTTTTTATTTCTGTTAGCAGTAAAATCATTCGTGGAATCACTGTTTTTAAAAATTCCAAATTTTCAATCATGGGACAGTACCATCAGGAACAAGGAACGAGAGTAACGTCGAATTACTGCAGTAAGGGTGATCATAATTTATCGACACTTTTGGTCTTTTTCTGTTTTTTCTACTATTTCCTACCATATTTGCTCGTTAATACAAAAGATAAATGATTTTCTGTTTAAACACTCATCAGTATCACATTGAAGTTTAAGGTAGTAGAATTTAATTTAATAGGAACGAAATAATGACGTAATCTGCAAAAAAAAGGAAATTTTGAAAAATTTAGTGCTCACAGTCTCTGATTGAAACAAAAAATCAGCAGATTCCTATTTATCGAAGTTCAACGCTCCATAACCAAACGCTTAAAAACTCAACTAATCGATCAACAAGTTAAAAACCGCATGATTTTAAAAAGAAAAAGAAAACCTAGCAAAAGAAGCACAGAAAAGCGAAAGAAATTTAATAACTATGCACAAATAAATGATTCTTGCAATATATGGACAAATTTTAGCACGTAGCAAAGTTCCAATCTTTATTAATTTCGAGAAAAAAAATCCATATGATGGTAATTCCTTAAAAGATTTTATGAGAAGTTATCAGTGGTCCAGAATCCGAAGATTGCCGGAAACAATTTTGTTTTCAAGAACGGTTCCTGGTGGAATATCTATACGATCACCATGGTTTGCTATTATTATCACTGTACCCTAAAACTCAAGCATATTTCATGATATCCAATTGAAAATAAAATATACAGATGAAAATATAATCCACGAGCATAAAAAAAGAATTTCAGGAAAAAAAAATTTCTATAGGAAAAGTAATATAAGACTGGAAAAGATGGATGTACTGAATAACAGTTTTTAAAAATATACACTGAGTAATCACTGATTTAAATTAACTAAGAAAACAACACCAAACCTTATGCCAAATATGACCATATGTTTTGAAGTTTTGAACAGAATAAATAAACTAAATATTCTCTACGGTCAGAAACTTTCAGCATATGAACATGAAAAGAAAATACCTTCAATGTAACATCCTTGCCAAACCATACGTCACCGGATACTGTTAAGTGATCCAATTCGAGCAGATCAGGGATGCCCTGGAAACGCATCAAATATTCTTGTACCTGAAAGAGTAGTAGCATTAGTCTCTTCGACATGGTAAGAAAAGCCAGTCTTTCTGTTGTAGTGAATATTCAATACTTTAGTGATATCCAGCGAAACACTTTCATTAATACTGTTTGATATGTTAACCTTAAAATAAACTGTATGCCAAATATAACCATATGTTTTGGGAACAGAATTGAGAAAGTATCAAAAAAGTGACTTACTTTGTCAAAACAGCTACCCAATTTCACAAGTGGTGTTGTTGGGAAGGAACGAAGATGACTTAATGTTAGGTTACCATTTTCAATTTCATATAAATTTGACATAAGCAATAAAAGATCAGAGGTCGTCTTAACAGGAAGGAACCGTGAGCGAGAAACATTAATTCCTGCAAAAAAGAAAAAAGAAATTAACTTTTTAAAAATAGATTTTGTTTTGGCTGACCAAGAAACAAGAAAGAAAATGGTCGCGAAAATTTTCAAAAAATATACCGCATGCTCCTTTAAAATTTTTGATAGCAGCACCAGCAGCAGTTTCTAGTTGTATCACATCGACACCACGATCCAGATGCTTTGGATTAACGATCACTTCCATTTCCAATTCTTTTTGTTCGACCACTCGTTTGATTGCATTTAATTTAACCCATAAATTGTTTGTATTAAATATCCTACAATATTTTATATAGTTTTGTTGTTAGTATCAGTAAAGATTTTCTTTTATTTGAACTAAATATAAATGAAATTTGGATGCTGCTGAACAAACCTGAATTTGCTTACGCTTTTAAATTCATCAACATAATCTTTCGGCACTTGAGCGATTTCCAGTAACATTAATCGACCCTCATACTGAATAAGTGTACCACCCTGAAACTTATATAGATTGGCTTCATAAATGAATGGATCTCATTAAGAAAAACTTCTGACACTTCAAAATTTCATAAAAACTTAGTTGTGAAATTAATATAAATAAACCTTAATATCGGCTCTGGTCTTATTAGTAACTTCCATTACAAATTCTGGCTGCTGACCGTTTACTTCCTGTACAATGAAATTTAATACATTCATATCAACCGTCGCACCCATATTATCAATATTCGATAGGAAGCAGAACTGAAATAGAATTAGTTAGAAATGAAGTTAGATAAAGTTGGAAATAAAGTTGGGTGAAATGTAGGTCATGAATTTCTTATAGACAGTTGTATATATATATATATATATATATATATATATATATATATAT
>NW_018108295.1:90043-100361 GCF_000183805.2 Loa loa | reverse complement strand
TATATATATATATATATATATATATATATATATATATATATATATATATATATATATATATATATATATATATATATATATATATATATACATATAGACGGAGGAAACACCTGAGTGGAATAAAAATTTTATTCGTAATATTACTATCAAGCGCAATAATTTTTTTCTTTGCCAAAGCCAAAATTTTTTCCTTATTAGTGATATGAATAAGCAGCTACACAAGTTGAGTGAAACAAACTGCTTTGATAAAGTGACATCATTTCAATTAACAATCCATATAGATCGTAAAGTTGCAAATCAATTTTATATATTATTTAGTGCTATCGTTTCACTTATTGATGATATATGTATTTTTACAAATAAAAATTTCTATAAGTAGAAAATGGGTCTTCACTCTAAAATACTCATAATTCCATTCATTTATATTAGCAAATCTGGCCAAACCTGAATTTGTTGCAATGTCAAGTCGAGAAATGTCAGATCGTTTCGAACTGAAATCATAGACTTCGGACCTTTGCAACCCATCGATGTGCCCAAACCACCATTTAACTTTACAACTACTAGTTTGCTCAAACGATCTGATACTAGATCTTTGCTTGGATCATGCAGCTTCAACTGGAACAATTTTCTAATGAAAATAAAATAAAGTGGCAAGAAACAAAGTAGGAAAAACAATCCCGTCTCCTTACAAATACAAACATTATTTGTATAATATCTCGATCGCATGTTTCGTCTAAATCTCCGTTTTTTTTCTAGTACAGAAACTTTTCTAATGGGAATTAGAACCACATGCTAACAATATCATGTAAAACTGGATGAAAAGGAATTAATCAAATGTATGAAAGGAATACCTCTTTATAGGGTATAATCGCATTATCGGGCAGCGGCTGAATTTTTTTCCATTCAATAGTGGTTTTAGCATGCAGAAAACGTGAAAACAAAGTTCGAAAATAACCCAGTTCTTTTTGTACAGCCTAAAAATTATCAAGTATTGAAGTTGCGAAAATGATCTGAAGGGAAATTAGTAATCATCAAAAGTAATCATATAATCATCAAGTAACGAGAGAAAATTATTCGTGTTATTCACCTAAATATTTCTTTTCAGTAATCAAGATATTTTAAAGATGGATTTCTGAAAAAAACAAAGGGATTATTTGTAAAGTACATATACTTCCTAAACTTATAAACACCTCTCGCTGATAATGCTGGTTGTCTAGAAATGATGAAATTTTAGGAATCGCATATTCAATGGAAAAGAAAACATTCCTTCTGAACAGTTCAAACAGACCTCTTTCTGATCGGGTGGTGCTGTTTCTATGAGATTCCTCAATTCCTGCTCCATTCCTAGAAGAGTTTCGCGCTTTGTTGATGATTTCCATTCCTCTGAACTCTGAAAATTCTCAATTATCGAGAATAAATATTACTAAAAAAAATTACTGATCTATAATAAGTGAACAATGCGTAATGTAATTATCATACATTTACCATAGTGAAAGCAAACAAAAAAGGATGAATTTGAGAGAGCTAACAGATGTAGTTGATGTAATCAAGTGGAAAGGATAATTACCACGACCTGTATCAATTTCTAGGTTTAAATTCTTGAATGAAAGGATTTGAAAAAGCAATATTTGAAGAAACAACTGACATTTACTTCATCCATGGAAGGCATGATATGCAGATATAAAATTATAGTAGTACTGAAGACGTAAATGCAAACACACACACCAAGAGAATGATATCTTAGTAATCTGATGATGCGCTTTCTCACTAAAACCGAACACTATCCAGATAGCATACGAAAAGCTACAATGGCTGTGCGGAAAAAAGTAAAGAGCAGAAATTCTCCTCCTGACTCGATAAAAGTTTTTAGAAGCAAAATCGATAAAAACTGAAAGAACATTATATGATCCCCATGCAGAATGCCTCTCCTTCTAACTAACCTATCACGCATGCATCTGATTCTTGATACAGTTTTAGTTTAATTCAAATATATGAAGACGAAAAGACTAAGCAAATATATTGTTTTTTTTTCTTAATTTGAAGATTATCAATCTTTCTTATCCAATTCCAGCTTCGTCTAATTGTTCCATTTATTAAATCTCTTTTATTTCCCATTTTCTGGACAGTTATATTCATTTATCCTCATTTTATTCTTTTCCCTCTTGCTGTTATTCAATCTGCAGATGACCCAACCAAAAAAAAATTAACATAGCAGCGATGAACCAATTCAACAGATGAATGATATTTCCGCAACCTCAATTTGCTAAGTGATTCTGATTATGACCTTATAACCTGAGCCAAAATGTGGGTTAAAAAAAGAAACAATTTAAGGGAGGCAGACATCGTGAGCGGATAGTTGTAATTGGTCATGTTCAAAAAAAAATGCAATACTGAATAGGGTGATTGTGTTGATCTTATTACAACTGAAATTCAAAAATATTAGAAAAATTAGATGAGTAATAAAAAATTAAAGACCGAAGCAGTTAAATTTCAATTTAACATCAACAAGTACACAAACACTCAGTTCAAGAGGTTCAAAAAACAATTTCAAATTTAGTGCTAGAGTGTGAAAAAGATCCAGAAATGATTAACTGTTACATATGTTATGCTCATAATAGCATATCACAAGACCTACCAGCATTGCTGTTTCCAACGTAAAATGCATGATAAAACATTTGGAATAACTATTTTAACATATCTCTACTCGGTCAATATTTGCAATTCAAATTTTCACCGAAGGAATGCCGAAGTTCCGCACAGCACATGCATCTGATTTTAAAGTTATAAATACCATTTACAACCTTCCGAGGAAATTTTTAGTATATACTAACCACTTTAGTGACATTCACCTCTGATAGAATAATCCGGTATTATATACACATATTTTAAATAATATTAGAACAAAACAAGGCCGTAACTATCTCAGAGGTTTGGCCATACTTATGATGATGCACTCAAACGTCACTTATTTCTTAAATCTCAATTTATAATTTGAATAACTTCTGTTGTTACATTACTAAACACGCTCGATTATTGCTGACCACTCTTTTCGTTTGCTTCAGCATATTTGGGAGAAAAACAAAATTCAACTTGAAAAACCTACCATGCTCTAAAGATACCTAGCACTCCCACCTCATCCAAAAATGAAACTGAACATTTTTAAAGAGATATTTTACCTTATCAATCTCTTTCCGCATCATACTTTCGATCAAAATCAGCTTCAGCTATAACTGGGAACGACGATCAACTCCAAAAATTACGATCCTCCAATTGCTAAAAACCAAAGTTCATAATTTCTTTCGGCACGAGTACTTTGCTCCGTCGAGAATAAAATATTACAACGACTGATGTTTGCTTCCTTTCTCGAATAGTGTTGGAAATAAAAAAAAAAGTTACACCCAATTTTCTCCGGAGCTACAACAACTTGTCATTAAAAAATTCCTACATACCGTATGATTTTGATTAGAGAAATGATTAACAACATTGTAGGAACATGGAAGAATTGAAGTTATGGAAACTGATACATAAAAGCACAGATCTAATCTTAAGATGGCATAACATTGATTATTGGTTTGAAAACATAAATAGTGAGGACAACAATGATAACGGCAGGTGTTGGTTGAATAGACAAATACGTAGCAAAACACTGGAAGACATAAATCACTACAGTTGCGGACAACTCTGCAAATAAAAAGCGATCTCGATCGGTTTCGAAAAGCTAATAGTTTGGCCCATGAACTGAACTGCAGTTCAGTTTTTAAGATTATAATGAAAATGAAACATGATTAATTGAATATTTTACTCTTCAACGACAAAACATCGGAAGATAATGAATACACTGCAATTATAAAGGATTTATTTCTCATTCAAATCTGCCATACCAGAATAAAGAGAAATTTTGTTCAGTATTTCAATTAATAATATGCTTATCAGTTCTTTTGTTTTAAATACAGATATGCTGACCATATGACAATGGTGAATAGTGCTATAATGGCATGTGAAACACGAAAGAATGATCAAGAGACACGGATAATTTACGTTAGATATTATAATATGGCCTTTAGTAGCTCAAGTCCAAAGAAAAACTGATCAAGGGAAAAATCATTACCAATAATGGGAACTTTTTAGCAAAGAATTTGTGTACTTCAACACTATTTCCAACCTCTACATCTCTGAAATACACTAGCGATTTGTCATGTGATCCGTAACTTGGAGCACGTTTTGAACAACTGATGATCAACAACACATTGTAAACCTTACGAATGGAAGTTAACTACTAGGAACTACGAAATAAGATGAATTAAAGACCTGATGTTGTAAACATGTGCTGAAAGCAAAGTTCTCTGTGTATTACTTTCTGTCTTATCTCGATGAATTCAGAACATCTGATCAGAAAAAAACTTGATAGCTAGAACACAAAGATCAAAGATATATCCAATGTATAAAAAGTGTACTTTATAACCATTATCACAATTATCAAGATTAACAGCATAAAACTATTTCGTCATGCAGTGAGGTGAACATCAAAAGATTGCACTCAAATATATTTCCGGTAAATTTTCTGAAATAAAACAAACAACCAATGAAATTGACTAACGAGTCCAGTTAGTTTGCTGAGGAATACAGGAAATAGACATGAATGATTTTAAAAGAATAGACTGTAACTGATTCTCTGCAAAACAAACGCAAAAACTATGTACTACTACTCAAAGACATAGTCATAAAATCAAGGATGGACCATTCTGAAGACTACAGTGAACGAGCTTCAATCTAATTTAAATAAACTTTGCTAAGGAAACAACATAACTCAACTTATTGTGAAGCCTAAAAAAGACAAAAAGATCTAATGATATCTATCCTAAGAATTCGAAAAATTAATGAACATAACAGAATACAGGAGAAAAATGTGCTCACGCCAGAAACACTGAAAAAAAAACAAACCAATGATCAGAGGGCAAGCAGAAGGGAGTAAGGGAGCAACTGGTAAAGGATAGATAATTTCACTTAGCAGTAAATGTTAGCTAATGAGAAACACCTTAAGTCAGTCGACATGATCGGTTCACTGCAAAATCTAGCTTTCGTCAGCAATTTCATTCACGTCATCATCAACATTATCTGTTGATTGCGGACTGGATCATATCGCACTGTTGATTTTAATATTGAACCGATTTTAAACTGAAGTTAACTTCCTATTACTAAGACTTCCTCAGAATATTAAATTAAATTATAGACAACTGAGTGAAAGTATGAAAGTTCGCATATTCAACAACAATAAATCTTTCTCAGAAACCTATCATAGGACATCAGATTCATAATCATATCTTGGAAATCTGACAGAATGTGAGCACTGTAAAATAAACCCGAAGAGTTTCCCAATCTTGGATTAAAAAACCCTTCACTGTATTAAAAACTATTTTGATTATGGATAGATAACTGATTGAAGGTGCATGGTTGCAGTCAACAAAAGACAAAAGATAAGCTGTCAAAAAACTTGATTTCTAATCACAATCCCTTGGTTATTATTTGAGAAAGGAGAAAAAAGTACACTGAGGTCATATATAACCTCATCGATAATGTTGTATAAAATAGCAAAATGACTATGACTATGACTTATCAAACTGAACGTTAAGTTGGTTTTATTGCAAACAACTTGGGTTATAAAAGCGTAAAACAGGTCTAACACTTGACAAGTGTCCAATTTATGCAGCTTAACATGACACTTATCAGTAAGAATTGCTGCGGATTGAAATGAACAATCGAATAAAGTACTAATAACTTTCGGAAATATTAGAAATCCTGATCATATAACTGACTGCTATTCTATATTGAAATCTCTGCATTCGAAATCCATAATATTCAGAGATCAGTCTTATATAGTGTTCCCAATTTTTAAGCAAAGACAATATTTAGAATTTTTGGGAAATGATAATTAAGCAACCTTAAGCGCACGCTCTCGAAGATGGCCGGATAGTTCAGAATTAAGTCGGTAATGATCGCTTTTCTCAGCAGCCATTGTGTTCGGTAATAGATGACAATTTAATAGATGACACTAAAAATAATACAAGTTCGAGAATAAAAGTAAAATTATACAGCATGAGTAGCTTCTCCGTAAAACAGTAGAAAGTTAATTTCAGTGTTAAAGGAATTTTAATAATAACAAAATCTAAACATTCATAGTTTTCACTTTTAGTTTTTATAATCAACTGGATCATAGATGTGCAGTGAAAGAAACGCAAAAACTACACAATAATACGTCACTTAACACAAATCCACTACGACAATCCATTTTTGCTTGGTTTGCAGTGAATGCTTCCGAATTTTTTCCTTGCAAAATAGATAAAATAACTAGAAAATTTTCTTTTCTCTCATAACTTGAAGAAAATAAGGAAACTATTTGCAAATATTACTCATCCATTTTAATTTGATATGCAACATCCAGAACCTGATTTTGTCATAGTTAAAATAAGAAAAACGATTTAGAAAAAGGAAAATGATTACAATATTTTGGACATTCCAAAATATATGAAACAAGAGACGCAAATCAATCAAAATACCACTTTAGAGAAATAAGAAGTGCCAAAGAAAATTTAAAAGATATGAGAAATTCAGTGATAGTAACAGCTACCTCCATGCCTTCTCATCACAGGAACAATCTTTACCCTCTCTTTCAGGTACTTTTAGGTCGATAATACCTTTATCACATATTTTTTGACAATAGAAAATACGGAACATAATGGCAGAGGTCAATGAATTTTTGATTTCCTTCGAATTAATGGAACAAGAACCCACGGGATGATGTACAATCTGAGTTATTAATGTAAGAATGGAATGGTTTAATGATACAACAAGTATATAAATGGATGAATAGTAATTTGAAGGAAATTTTCTTGACCATATTTCCGGGAAAATGACACAACAAGTGCAACACCTAATGAAAACACATATTTAACAAGAAATGCAAATTTAAAGCAAAAAGAATGATCCAATTTGAAGTACGGGATGAGTTCGGATCTTACAACGTATAAGGAATTTATACACCTCATTAAGTGAAAGCATTTCGTTCCACCTGCGACTAGTAATATCTCTTAAACAGTATTTCTCACCGTCGTATTTCCCAGATTCCGAATTTTAAACTGAAAATACCGCTTGTTTTAGGAAGAAGGAATTTACGTTTTCTTTTCGTTTGCTTATCACTGTAGTCTGATGAAGAATAGTGTCAAAACTCATTTCACGTTGTATTACCTCGTATTTCAGTATGTAGAGATGTACGCTTTCAACAACGAAGGTTATATTAGTCACAGGAGAACAAAGGAGCTGTCAGCGAAATACTGGAACCAGCATTTTAGTGGCGTCAAAAAATTATTTCATGCAACAGCTACACGAAGCGTTCAACGATTAAGTTCGTTCAAGGAATAACTACATGACAACGAATGCTCTTGCAGTCCGTCTAAATGTTTCAGGAAAAAAGAAAGATGAGGAAACAATTGCAGAATATCAAGCAAGGAACAGACATCTTTCAATGCCGCTTCCACCATGTCATCGTTGCATTAAGTGTAACTTACAACAAAACATGAACTTCGTCAAATCGGTATTCAACATTCTCTGATATCAACTAATGGAACTATATATATTCTCTATAAATATTCAACCATTTATTCCATTGGTTACTTAGGACAGCACGTTATTCACTATCATCACAATACCTCCTCATTATCCTTCAAAAGAATAGTCTACAAATGAATCTAGCTACTTCACAGAGCAAAAGTTCTCTTCTCATTGCTGAAAGGCGATTCTACTTTCAAATCCGATGAACGAGAAGATGCGTACAAAACAAAAGATGCCAATATACCAAGATGGATGTGAGCTCTCCAGAAATAATTGCTTCCTCTTACTTTATACTTTAAACAAAATATTTCATTTAAATCCTTGCCAGCCAGATATACTACGATCCATCATTTGGAATTCCGCACAAAACGTGAATTAAGTTAGAGATTTCAGTATTTATACGCAAAGTTCGAAAAATGGTAAATGTCACTCAGAATACGAACGGGTAAGTAAAAAGATGGAGAAAGGTATTTCATGCTAATAATACGGAGCACAGCAGGGTTTAAAGTGGCCAAATTCATGGAAAGAATATTGGGAGTTTCAAATATTTTGACCGATTGCAGCATTTCAATATCTCGAGCAACAAAACTTATGCAGAACCAATGGAATCTTAAATCCGAGGCAGTGATCAAATCCACTATTAAAAAAAGAAACACCTTCCTAAACACTTTCCCAGTCCGAACTGGGACTTCCTAACTTCCAACCAAACTATGTATGGCAGTAGAAATTGTGTATAACTCCGCAGAAACTAACAGCCTGTCCCACTTTTCAGAAAAAGATACCTTTGTTCGTAAGATTTTTGGCATATCACCTTCCTACACTTCTCAGTATTCCATTCTACCTATCCATGTTCTGTCGCACCGACTTTATCAATAGAATAAGGAAGAGACGGTTTAACTTCCTTTCGAAATAAATTCAAATTAATAAATACGAGAATTTAAGCGAACAGAGAACAAAAAACTACAACTTTACTCATGCAGCCATTGGCTGCGTACGAAGGAAAAAACGATCAATGAACTAAGAAACAACTTATGAGGACCAGTCGATGCTTTCGAATGATTAATTTTAATTGCAAAAGGTTGTTGAACAAACTCGATTTTTATAAAACAATGTACCAACAATGTAAAAAAACAATCGGCTATATTACAAATTCCGTTGGAAAATTAAAAACTGATCACTTCTACCACGATTACTTCTACTGATCACTTCTACCACGTGATTTAAACAAGCGGTTATTATTAAGGCCTAATTTAATCCAATTTTTAGAATCTATTTTCTTCATATATCGCACAGCCTTCGCCCGTTGCACTGCTAGTGTTGCTGAAAATTTAACAGCTTTAGTTGGAAAAAATGTCAGAGATTTATTCAGAATATTTTCTTAGTGTTTTCCCAACAAATATAATTCAAAATTCATTTCAGACACAAACCAGATGTTCCCTTCCAACTCAGCTCTTTATATTGCTCAATTGTCGCTTTTTTGAGAATCTCTTTTCTTTGACGACCACTTCTAGTTTCATATTCCATCGGCTTCAAACGCTGTCTATAATAACGTAGTAACGAACGATGTCCAATTATTGCGCCTAAAAATTGGGAGATAAAGAAAATAACGAAAGGAAACTTCATAAAACTTCATCAATTTCCAAAAATTCTTTTACACTAGGAGAAATTTTCACCAACCAGATGGCAAAGTAAGTGTATATCCGTCATCCATTAAAACGATAGAAGATTTATCAACGTCTTCTTCTGGATATATGGAACTGAAACAATTAAAAAAAATTGCCATATATTTTGCAAAAGAAACAATCAATATGTTATACACTCATGTCTAAGCTTACCTATAATCATAAAAGTCCTCAAACTCGATCATTTCCTCCACACTGCGGGCAACACGGCAATGTCCCTTATCGCGCATATGTTTCTGACATGCATCTAATGAGCAGAATTTTTTCCGCTCATTACACACCAAGCACACATTACCACTACCAACTTTTAAACCTGAAGCATTTCCTTTTAGGAAGTATAAACGAGGAATTTGAAGACTGTGCAAGAGAATGTGAAGTAACTAAGTTTGCAATACAAAAGTGTATGTGCTACAAATATATATATATATATATATATATATATTTGTAGCACATATTGGCTAGAATGACAGCAGAGATATTACCTAAATAATGCAGCATGCCGCTAATGTCTGTGCAGAATTCTGCATCTGGAAGGAAAAATCCATGCAATACACTCATATGTATTAAATTTGTTTCCACATCGTTTGAACCATAATTGCAAAATAAACAAACTGTTTCCGGAATAACCTTCAAAAAACATTTCTTTTTCTTGATTACAAATCCATGTGATTGATTAACTAGATATTACAGAAAAACCAAATAAACCACCTTGGATTCATCGAAATCTTCGCCATCAGCATCATAATCAGTAATCCAATCGTTACTACCATCATTAGTACGATCACTTTCTTCAATGTCTACCTTATCGAAATGGTTATAATGGAGGTCATTTATCCGCTTTTCCATGACTGGCGCTTTGTTCGTTGTCCTCTAGAAATTACAGTTGATTTAACTTTTTGGATTTGAACTTATGAATGTTTACATCAAAAACAGTCATATGTGAAACGCGGCGCTTTTCAAACATCTGAACTTTTTTTAAAACTAATTTATATATATATATATATATATATATATATATATATATATATATA